>NW_007231874.1:172020-202174 GCF_000164805.1 Carlito syrichta | reverse complement strand
GACGGTCCAGGCAGAGGCCGCGAGGGCGGGAGCGCGGGAGGGTAGCGGGAGTGGAAGAGAGTGGGGTCCGACTGTCCAGCACCGTCTAAGGGGGCGGGAGAGGGGTGTTGAGACCAGGCCTTGGATTCCGGGTGAGTCTTATCCCGAGGTTTGTGAGGCGCCAGGAAGGACGGAGAACGGGAAGGACTCGAGCATCCTGGAGTGCTGGATCTGCCATTCTGGCGGCGACAGGCCGGAGCTGGGGCTGCAGTAGGGAGCCAGGCAAGGTGTGCGCTGAGTCAGAGCCGAGAGGAGGACCGTGTCTGTAAGGGTGGCGAAGACGGAGCTCGAACACTCGGACTCAGGAGAAGACTCACTGGGCTTCTCTGAGGGCAGGGAAAAGGCAAGAGTCCACAAAGCCCAATCGGTGCTAGACAGCACAGGGAGGGGAGAAACTGTCCCTGACAATCAGAGCAGTGCGTCTTGTCTTATTTGGGGTAATGTTTTGTTGGAAGAAAAAGGCCCCCTACAATAATCATCAGATTTTGATCTGTTTCCAATCCCTTCTTTCTCCTTAAGTCAAAAATCCCAGCAGTGCCTCCACAATGTTAGGTCAGACTACAAGGGGGTCTGTGATCTCGTGCTGCATGAAAGATGCAAAGAATTGCACAGAAGTTAGATGGGAAAATAAGGTTTATTTAGAAAGTAAATCAGAGAGAGAATAGAGAGGAGATTCACCTCCCCAAGGTAGAAGAGAGGGGCAAAGCTAGGAAGCAGGAGGGACCTTAGCTCAAAGAGCCATGTGGCCAAACCAGAGTTTAGCAAAGCAATGGCAAATGACTACTTGAGGTTGAATGCTTTTAAACCTTCCCTTGAGTGGGGGCAGGTCATTAGGTGATTGGGTAGTGGTCTATTTCAGGTCATCACGAAGGGGACAGGTAAGCTCAGGTACTGACATCAGGTGATGGACGGGAGGCATATGGGTGGGTCAGTCACATGACTGCTGCCATGGTGATAGGGTCTTTGTCAGGAAGGTCATGAAGGACTGATTAGGTTAACTTGTTTACAAAACAAGCTGGGGAGGGGGTTGCAAGACAATTATCAATAGCTACCTCTGAGAAACCGGTTCTGTCCTTGATTAGAGGGCAAGTTAAAGTGAACTGTTAGAAAAACATGACAAAGCTAAGCAATGTTCAAATGGCTGCTCGTTTCCTATATTGACTCTATCTTATGTTCTTTCACGGCTAATTGGGAAATACTGTCCCCATGAGGGCATGATCAAAGTTATGCAGCAGGAAAATGACTAGAGCCTATTTCTTGACTCTTTATGCCATGTGAACTTCTCTAAATTCAAACCTGTGTTAGACCTGGGAAGGTCATAAACAGGGTGACTGTCAGAAAATGTCCCTCCTTTCCCAAAGGGCTGGGGGTGACCTTACACATCTGGAGTTTCCCTAAATATGAGTCAACCTGTTTGTTGATCACCATCTCAAAAGCCTGCCTGCAGGGACCGTTTGGAAGGTGCAGGTGTACAGGTACAACAATGAATGTGGTGGCAGGGACAAGCTCCCTCCCCAGGGCCAGGCCGCTCTGGGCATGAGTGTGGTGTGCTTCGTGGGCACAGGAAAGCAGAAGGGCAGATCCTCCTGGAAAATAATAATAGTAATAACAAAAGGGAAAGTGGCAACTCAAACAGTCAGGGCAAAGAAAGACAACCAATTTCCAGTACCAACTACTGGCCTGGGGCCTGAGCAGAGCCAGTTCTGACTGATTCAAGCCTGTTCAAATGGGATGAAATAATCCCACCCAGGTTTAACCTGGTGAGTGGGATTAGCTTAACTCTGAGTGTTGGGTCCAGATTAAGCAGACCTAACAGCTCTGGGAAGTATGACCAGTTTAAACCATTTAAAACGGATTTTTAAAAATTGTATAACATTGGAATGTACTTAATGTCACTGAATTATAGACTTAAAACTGGTTAAAATGGAAAATATTATGTTATATGTATTTTACTACAATTTTAAAAAAAGAAAGCAAAAGTAATAAAACTTGTTCAAACAGGATGGATTTATTCACTTGAGACGTGTATTTAGTTCTGAATACGGCCTTGGTGCTAGGAGGCACAGATGAAAGGGAGTCAATGTGGCAGGCTAAAAGAAACTCAGAGAAAGGGGAGGAAGAGGTGGAAGGGGAGGAAGAGGATTTGTAGTCAGAAAGTCAAACTAGAAGGTGGGAAGGACAATTGGGGGATACGCAAAAGTATCGGGGATTCACAGGGGTGGTACCCACCTCATAGGAAGTCTAGGATGTTATGCTGAGCGTAATCTTAAGGAAGGAGAATGAACAGGGCCCAGGAGCAAAGGGTATGGTTTTAATTGGGTTTTTTAAATTTTTAAATTTTTTTTATTTTATAAAATATAGTTTATTTAGACAGTAAATAAGAGAGAGGAGATTCACCTCCCCAAGGTAGGGGAGTAAGCCAAAACTAGACTGTGGCTCAAGGAACCACATGGTCAGACCTTGACTTAGCAAAGCAATGGCCTGTTTTTTAAATTTTTTAATTTTGAACTAATTTTTTTTTTTTGAGACAGGGTCATTATCATCCTTGCTGGAATGCAGTAATATGATCGTAGCTCACTGCAGCCTCGAACTTCTGGCCTCAAACTATGCTCCTGCCTCAACCTCCCAAGTAGCTGGGACTACAGGCAAACACCACCACACTCGGCTAATTTTTTAAAATTATTTTTTATAGAGACTGGATTGTGCCATGTTGCCTGGGCTGACCTCGAACTCCTGACCTCAAGCAGTCCTCCCATCTTGGCCTCCTGAACTGCTGGGATTATAGGCATGAGCCACCATGCCCAGTCTGAACTAGTTTTATACTTATGGGCAAGTTGCAAAAATATCATAAATAATATTCTTATATCCTCCGGCCTCTTCCAATAATGTTAATATCTTAGATAACCAAAGTGCAATTATTATCGACCAAACGTTACCCAACTAACCAAGGCCGATTCTTCAGAAGTGATGGCAATCCACTTCAAACTTGGTCAAATTCTTCTGACCATAGTTTGCTTACATGCCACAGAAAGCTCTCTTTATTTAAAGACAAGATGATGATGATGATGATGATGATTACTTCTCTCTTTTTTTGAGTCAGAGTCTCACTCTGTCGCCCAGGTTAGAGTGCAGCGGCACGTTCATGGCCACTGTAGCCTCGACCTGCTGGGTTCAGGTGATCCTTCCACCTCAACCTTCCAAGTATCTGAAACTATAGGCACATGCCACTATGCCTGGCTAATTTTTTGATTTATTGTAGAGATAAGGTCTTGTCAAGTTGCCCAGGCTGGTCTCCAACCCCTGAGCTCAGGCAGTCCTCTTGCCTCTACCTCCCAAAGTGCTGGGATTACAGGCATGAGCCACTGCACCCGGCCTAAAGGCAAGATTATACTCATTTTACACAAAAAGATATTTACATTATGTATACACATCAGTGACTATTAACTATGCTAAAACAGCAACTTTCAGTACCATCACATTTCCACTTTTATCCAAAGGCATCTGTGTGCATGTACCAGACTGGTAGGATGCAGTTCTTGTATATGAGATGGGCCACTCACCCTCACCAAAAGAGAGGTCATAGAGGAAGACAGACGTCAGGTTACAGCCAGAGGCCACCCTGTGGCTTCTAGCCCTGGTGTGTGCCTGACATGTTGATACCATCTGTACACAACAGTCTGGAGGGTTGGGTTACCCTTTTGCATGTCTGCTGTGGTGAGGCACTCACTACCTGATACGAGGGGAGACCCCCAAAATGGAATTTTTGTGTTGAGAAATTGTGTCTGTATTCTTACATGTTTAAACTTTAGCCACCTTCAAAGTTCTCTCTGTTGTACGCAATACACCTATCGAGTTGCTTTTTCCATGGCTCACAACAGTTTTTGAACTCGTCCATTTTGATGCCTTTGAGTTCTTCTGTCATTTTTTGTTTTGCCTCTTCCAAGTCGCCAAAATGTTTCCCTTTGAGGACTTTTTTCATCCAGGGAAACAAACAAACAAACAAAAATTCCTCAGGGCGAGATCGGGTGAATAGGCAGGGTGGAGCACCGGGATCACGCTGTTTTTATTCAAAAACTGCCGAACACTCAGGGGTGTGAGCAGGTGCACTTGTAAATCACCCATCATGAAATGGGCGAATGTGTTGAAAGAATCTTAAAAAAAAAAAAAGAAAAGAAAAGAAATTCACTGAAGCCCAACACTGCCTCTCTCAACAACACTAGCTGGTCCATAGATGCTGGTGGGTTCTTAGAACATTTACCTAGGGGGAAGCCTGAACTACAAGGTGCCCACCCTCTAAAAGATAATTCCAACTTGGGGTGGGGTATCCCTTGTAAATTAGCCCACACTGTTGTTGGAGGCTCTCTGTTAATATTCCCTTTTAATTTTGATCTGAAACTTTTGCCCTCACACTACCATTGACCCTAGGGATGGTTCCTCAGATGACAGACCAAAAAACATAACCCCTCGGTCATGTGTCAGCTCTGTCTCTGTAGCTTCCACCTGTTGTCCCAGCACCATTGTCCATTAATTATTAATAGTGCTCCCCCTCATTCTGTTGTCCCTGTTGAGGTGACAGATGTTACCCTATAGAAGACCTTTACAGCCCCGCCTCACTCATTGATCCTCTGCCCAGAGCCAGGTCCTCAGAGCATTCAGCCACTTCTCCTGTGGTTCCCAACCTGGAGTACAGTGTCTATAAGTGGCAAGGGCTGCCGAGTGTTGGAGGAATAAATAACACGCTGCTGAGAGCAACTTCCTGGGACTTGACAGCATGCAGAGCTAGGACCAGATGGGACAGCCAGGCCCTTCGGGGGGACACTTGTGAGTGGCACAGCTTCCTCACTCATAAGCACTGAGCCTGGCTGACAGGAGCCATCACGTGGCATGTCCCAAATTTATTGGTCCATGAAGCCTTTTACCAGCAGAATATTTTAGGGTTAGAGTTCCAAAAATTGCACTTTGCAAAACCCTGCTCTAAACTCTTGACAAGCCCTAGTGTTTTTGTCCTAGTGGCATTTCAGGGGGTCGTGTCCCAGCAGGGAAGGAAACCGCTGCCATATTTTATACTTCACTCCACTAGCATGTGGGGGTGAGAAGGAAATAGACGATATCCAAACCCCCCATGCCAGACTCCGGAGGGGGTACCAGGATCCATCACTGGCTTGTAAAATTGTTCTTTTCGTTTTCTTGGTTGTAAACGTATGTAGACTGTATAGTCAAGCCTGTGTCAGCAAAGAACAAGAAAATCCGGGAAGCAGGTCAACAGAACAACCCTTGGGGAGCTGGACACCTTGGTATTTTAAGCTGTGTCTAAGTACATCTGGGTAAATTCCCTCCGCTGCCTTCCTAACCCAGTCCTATTCTTCCTCCCGGGATTCTGGAGGCCAACAACCCACAGACCAAGGCCCCCTGCCCCTGCCCAGAGCTGGCCCCTACTTGACCTGTAACCCATGACAGGCGAGAGGATAATCTGCAGCCGCAAGCTCTGAGGACAGAAGCAAAACGGTTTCCAGAAGGAATGTCAGGGACTCCCAGCAAGCATCAGGGAGTCTTCAGGCCACACTTTGGTTATCTCCTTCTGTTCCTCTTTCTTCGGGTTCCTTCTCTTGCCCTTTCTCGCCCCACATCCGGTCAGAGGAGATAGGAAAGTTCTTGCTGCCTGGTACAGGCCCACCTTTGGAATCCCAAGTATTCAACGGATTTGCCTTTTCCCTCTGCAAGTGGGAATACTCACAGCCAAGAGGTGTCCCCTGATCTGAAGCTGCTGCTTTTTTTTTTTGAGTTGGAGTCTCACTCTGTCGCCCAGATTGGAGTGCAGTGACTGCTCCCAGCCACCGCATCCTCGAGCCGCTGGGCTCCGGCAGCCTTCCAAGTAGCTGGAACTACAGGCGTGCGCTACCACGCTTGGCTAATTTTTTGATTTATTGTAGAGATGAGGTCTCATCAAGTTGCTCAGGCTGGTCTCGAACCTCTGAGCTCAGGCTATCCTCTTACCTTGGCCTCCCAAAGTGCTGGGATTACAGGCTTGAGCCCCTGCTTCTCTCAGGAGTGGCAACCTCTCTCAGGAGTAGCAACATTTCTCCAGGAGTAACAACTTCCCTTGGTAGTAGCAACTTCTCTCTGGAGTCATAACATCTGTTTCCTTTTTTTTTTTTTTTTTTTGAGTTGGGTCTCTGTCACCCAGACTGGAGTGCAGTGGCCGCTCCCAGCCACTGCAGCCTCCACCTGCTGGGCTCCAGCAATACTTCCGCCTCAGCATTCCAAGTAGCTGGAACTACAGGCGCACGCTACCACGCCTGGCTAGTTTTTGACTTATTGTAGAGATGCGGGCTCGGTCTCGAACCCTCAGGCTCATCTCTTCAGAAGTAACTACTTCTCTTGGGAGTAGCCAAGGCTCTCCAGGTGTTGCCCAAGTGTTGCAACTTCTCTCAGGAGTAAGCAATTTCTCTGGGGAGCAGCAACTTCCTTCCAGGAATCACAACTTCTCTCAGGAACAGCAACTTCACTCCCGGAGAGTAGCAGCACCACCCCCACCCCACCCTACCCCCATGCCCCCCACCCCCAGCCTACCTCCGTCCCTCCACCTCCATCCCTGCCCCTCCCCAGCAGTAGCAATTTCTCTCCGGAGTAGCAACTTTTCTCTGGGAGTAGCAATGGGAGTAGCAACATCTCTCCAGGAGTAGCAACTTCTCTCCAGGAATAGTAGCTTTTCCCTGGGAGTAGCAACTTCTTTCTAGAGTAGTAACTTTTCTCTGGGAGCAGCAACTTCTGTCTGTAGTAGCAACATCTCTCCAGAAGTAACAACTTCTCTCAGGCAGCAACTTCTCTCCTGGAGTAGCAACTTCTGTCAGGGAACAGTAAGGCCTCTGTTCCAGGCTCCCTTTCTCCTCTGGCGATGATTAACCAGGGGAAGACAATGGAAGTCGGGGGAATGAGTCCATTGCAATTGCCTGCTCCCCCAAACATGATTGATCATTCCTTCACCCAGCCAACCTGTATTTATTGAGGTCAACAATGCATGATTGAAGGGGATGAGAAAACCACCCAGCATCAAAGGAGACAGCCTGAGAGAGGCTGTTCTAGACAGAGGATACACACTTACAAAAGCCTCAGGGAGGCACGGCACACCCACAAGGCAGGAGGGCTGTGTAGCCAGGACGCAGAATCCAAGTGAGGGAAGAAGGGGAAGCGAGGCGGGGGTGGCCTGGGGATCGACTATGCAGAGCCTTCTGGGCCTGGTTAATCACTTGACAACCACAAAGACACAGGCCTCTCCCAGCAGTACAGAGGCAGGCCGCAGGCTGGAGCGGGTCTGAAGCCCCTGCCGTCCTGGATGCTGAATGTGAGGGCTCCCTGGTTCTCAGAGTGGATGAAGTCAGGGGCAGCTGGGATAATGGCTGTTGATCAAGCGATACAGAAGTGCAAGTGTTTTAAAACAATTGAGGTTGGGCACCGTGGCTCATGCCTATAATCTCAGCCCTTTGGGAGGCCAAGACAGGACAGTTGCTTGAGCCCAGGAGTTCGAGACCAGCCTGGGCAACATAGTGAGATCTCATCTCTACAAAAAATAAAAAATTAACTGGGCCTGGTGGCATGTGCCTGTAGTCCCAGCTACTTGGGAGGCTGAGGTAGAAGGATCACCCGAGCCCAGCAATTGGATGCTATGATGACCCATGATCATGCCACTTTAGTCTAACCTGGGCAACAGAGTGAGACTAAGATTTAAAAACAAAAAAATCAATTGAGAAAGCAGTCCTAGCTGAGCACAGTGGCTCATGCCTGTAATCCCAGCACTTTGGGAGACTGAGGCGAGAAGATTGCCTGAGCCCATGGGTTCGAGACCAGCCTGGGCAACAGGGCAAAATCTCATCTCTACAATTAAAAAAAAAAAAAAAATTAGCTGGACATGGTGGTGCACATCTGAAGTTCCAGCTACTTGGAAGGCTGAAGCAGAAGGATCGCCTGAGCCCAGGAGGTTGAGGCTGCGGTGGCTGTGACCGTGCCACTGCATTCTTCCAGCCTGAGTGATAGAGTGAGACTCTGACCCAAAGAAAAAAGAGAGAAAGCAATTCTGTCCAAATCCATTGAATGTCAGTGAAGCTGATGGCCATATTTTGAGTTGTGTCCTCTTTAGATGGACAAGAGGAAGTTTCTGAGTATTGTTAGGCAGGGGCTGGCATGATCAGATCTGTGTTTTTCCAGAAAGAGAGAGAGCAAGGGAGAGAAAACAAATAACTCCTTTGTTATTTTTTTTTTAAAAAGGTAATGCAAATACATCATTCCACAATTCTCTTGTAATGAGAAAAATAAATGCGAAATAAAACAAGTCCATCATTCTGAAGGAATGCCCTGGGTTTGCCTTTCCTGCGTCCTAGAAGACTCTCCTAATAAGGACTATCCTTCACCAGTTGCACACGCTGCTGCCTGGCACCTCTTGTGACCGGTCCTGCAAGTCTCCAAGACAACCAGAGGGGTGAGAGGTCTCAGCCAGGAAGCAGTCCCTCTGCCTGAGGCTAATCAGCTTACACTATGCTCGAAATTGCTGTCACCTTGGCCTTCTTGGCAATTTTCCCTCTAGCAAACTGGCTTTCTTGCTGAATGCTTTTCCATGCAGTCTCAGAGATACGGCTTATCCAATGGACGCTGGCCAGGTAAGATTTGTGTGTTAAACCAGACCACATGATCTGTGATCTCCAAGTTCATGGCTTTGCCTGGCCTCAGTCACCTTCACTGTGACCATGCCTCTCTCCAGCACGCAGAGCACCTGCCGTGTGTCAGTTGTGACATCTCACCGGTTTTTCCTGCCAGGATGTTATGGGTTCCATGTTCCTTTTTGTCCTTCATGATTCCTGCGTCACCACTCTCTCCATGATGGTGGAAACTTTTGCTGTGAGGAGTTTGGTATCATAAAAGAAGGCAGTCAGTCACCCAACCAAGATACCAGTGCCACCCTCTGGCCTTCCTGGCACAGAAGTCACCACCCTCCTAACTGCAGCTGCCTCATCTGAAGAATGGGACAAGCTTAATAATATTTGTTGGAAGCAAAGAGGGCAGGCTCACGTCATCTTATGAAACCCCTTCCAACTCTCAGATCTGCAAATCTCTGCAACAGGGAAATTTTTTGGTTGAGTTTGAATCCATCTGGGAGAAGATGACATACACAGAGAAGTATGTGGCTTCTTTAAAAAAAAAAAAAAAAAAGTCAAGCTGCATTTGAAATAGCTTCTTTCCTTCCCTGTCATGTAGCGGGTTACCATGTAATGGTTGTGCCACACTCATGGCTTCAAGAGAGGACTCCTCATGGCCCATGTCTTGAATCACTGAGACTCAGGACCAGAGCGACTGTGTCTACTGATTGGGGTAGGATGAGAGAGCGCCTGTGTCCATAACCTTGGGATGGCTTCTTTATTCCTTCCTCCAAATTGTCAGTCCAAAAGTGATAGAATCAGTGTCCAAGGGCAGCCTCCTCTGTGTTCAGCTTTCCCTATTTAAAATCATGGAATTCTAACTGAGTGGTGGCTCATGCCTATAATCCCAGCACTTTGGGAGGCGAAGGCAAGAGGATTGCCTGAGTCCAGGAGTTCGAGACCAGCCTGGATGACTTGGTGAGACCTCATCTCTACAATACGTCAAAAAATTACCCAGGCCTGTAGTGTGCCTGTAGTTCCAGATTTGGGGGAAAATCATAGCAGCTGATTTGAAACTGGGTTATAGCCACGTGACCTTGCACTTGGAAGGCTGAGGCAGAAGGATCACCTGAGCCCAGCAGGTTGAGGCTGCAGTGACTGTGAGCATGCCACTGCACTCCAGCCTGGGCAACAGAGTGAGACTCTGACTCAAAAAAAAAAAAAAAAAAAAAAGAAATAAAATCATGGAATTCTCAGGGTGAAAGAGGATATGTCTTCCTTATTCAAATAAGAAAACAGAGGCCCGGGAAAAAAAAAAAAGAGTTGCAGATGTTCACATTATAAGTATGCAGTTGACTGGAAACAAGAGCCCACCTAGGGGCCTTGAGCTGTGGCATAAGTCCCCTCCCCATTGTCCTGTCCTCCAAAATCCATGAGTGGAGGAAACTGGGGGTCTCAGGCTGTCAGCCACAACCATCAAAACCACTGAGAACACCTTGAATGTCAAATTTCACACACATGAGACCAGAGGACAAAGGCCCCGTGTGAAGCATATTTAATCTAATCAAGTCATTCTTTGACCTCTTTGAAGTGAATATAAAAACCTTGCTAGGTCTCCCTCCTGGGCCTATGCCAAGGCTCAGACCAGCAATGTGGACCTGAGTCTCTACTTCTACCCATTCTCTTTTTTCAGAACTCAGCCTCCTTCCAAACTCTTCTAAGGCTCTCAGATTTGTTCAGGAAGAGTTCCAAGGCCTGAGAAGCATTTCTTCCCAAGTGTGGGGAGGACTCCCGCCCCCAGAGTCCAGCAGTCAGGCCATACCATGCGCCCTCACCTCCTGTGTCTCCATCGTGAAGGGTTGCTCCTTCCCTTGTGTCTGCTGGTACAAGCCAATGTGGCGGTGGAAGGTTCTAGTAAGGCAGAGCAGCCCCCACATCACCCAGCATGCTTCAGAGTGAGTTTCCCAAGAGGAGGAAGAAGAGGGTGGGAGGAGGGCTACAGAGCAGAGTGAACAGAAAACTAAGTCACAATTTGGGGGAAAATCATAGCAGCTGGGTTCTAGTCATGTGATCTTGCACAATCATTTGCCCCCATTGGGCCTGTTTCCTCATCCACAGAACAGGCCTGACACTCGCTCACTGGCGATTCTCGAGGGAATCAGGAAGAGGCCTCTGACCTTCCCTTTCAGTATCCTGAGTCTGAGAGTATTGGGCCATGTGCTCGGTCCATCCCTTGTACCTGGCTGGGTAGATTGCCATTCTTCTGCTGTCACAGAACATTCCAGAGGGTGAATGAAAGGTATGGGATCAAGCAGAGAACAAACAGGAACAAGAACAAGCATGTCGATGAAGATGCAAACTTCTCCTGACCCATCCTATGAGTGGAAAATACCGCATAGTGGGAAGAAAACCAAACCACGCTGACACGCAATCAGACATGGAGGTGTAGGTCAAGGAGTGGCCCAGATGCCTGTTGTTGTTTTTCTTTTCTTTTTCTTTTGTTTTAATGTAAAGAAATAGGTCATTGCCAAAAGAGAGAAAAGAAAAACATTGTCACGAGACTAAGTTTAATTGGAAGGTCAAACTTCTCATCTGTCTGCATCTGAAGTTCCCTTGAAGCTAATGAGAACCACCTTCAGAATCATAGTCTCCTGAAGAGGAGACAACCAAGTTGTGGAAGAGACGTGGGTTTTATAGTTAAACACATGTGAACCTGGATCCTTGCTCCGAACTAACTGACTGTGTGACTTTGGAAAAGTGACAGTCTGAGTTTTTTCAACTCTCAAGTGGAGAGAACGACTGGTTCTGGAGGCCACGGCTTAGTCATTACCAAGTTTCACCATTTCCCCTTCAGGGGCTACACAGGAGTTCACTTCCTGGTCCCCTTGAAGTTAAATATGGTCATGTGACTTGCTTTGGCCAATGAAATGTGGCTTCTCTTTAAAAAAAATTTTGTTTTTAAAGCTGACAGATGCTGTAAGACTCAGTGTACAAATCATCACATCCCTTCCCACTGGTGCTTGATTGTGGAAGCCTTGGTTAACATGATCTCAGAGGACAGGGATGAGAAAGGCACCCTCACCTCTTGTCAGATGTGGAACATCCTTTGCTGTCTTAAGCCACTGAGTGTTGAGTCTATTTGTTATTGCAGCAAAACCTAGCATACCATTGGCAAGGTGTGATGGCTCACACCTGTAACCCCAACACGTTGGAAGGCTAAGTCAGGAAGATTACTTGAGACTAAGAGTTTGAGACCAGCCTGGGCAACATAGTGAGACTCCATCACTACAAAAATTACAAAAATTAGTCAGGTGTGTAGTCCTAGCTACTCGAGAGGCTGAGGCAGAAGCATTGCCTGAGCCCAGGAAGTCGAGGCTGTGATGAGCCACAATCATGCCACTGCACTCCAGCCTGGGTGACAGAATGAGACCCTGGCTCAAAAAAAAACCTAGCATACCATATCATTAGGATAAAATATGATGGGATTTGTAAATACAACTTGACAATGGCAGGGTGCTTGAAAAGTCTTGTTATTTTGCTATTGAGAGGTAATTGTGCGATTAGATGGCCCAGGCTGAGGGTAAAATCCCACATGGGTCAGGAAGGCCAGAGAAGTCTCTGACTCTATCCCAAACCATTTGTCTCCACCAGGAGTCAGAATCAGGAAAACCCCCAGTAGATTCGTCATGGGACCTAAATACCACTTATGGCTTGGAATGGGATCAGACAAAGGGCCAATCTATGTGCTGAAAGGAAGGGGGCAGGGCTTAAAGAAATTCATCAGGCTCTGGGAAATGGAGAATACTTAAAAATGGTGGACAGGCGCAGCCGTGGGAGGAGTCTTGAAGAGCTGTGATATAGCACTGAGGCCTGCATCATGGCGGGAAGTCGTTGGCAACATAAATAAAAAAATAAAATCCTAAGCCTTTCAACTGACTGAATGACAATGACTTCCTCTGGGCCAAGGAAAGCCAGAAAAATTAAATTCCAGGTGATAGGGGAAAAGAAAGTCAGACACACCTCTTATACCCTCTCCCTTATAGAGTTTTAGGCACAACTGATCAGCATTAACATTAAAACAGAGCTTATAAAGCCTGGCGCAATGGCTCAGGCCTGTCATCCCAGCACTTTGGGAGGCTGAGGCAAGAGGATTGCCTGAACCCAGTAGTTCGAGACCAGTCTGGGCAACTTGGTGAGACCTTGTCTCTACAATGAAATCAAAAAATTAGCCAGTTGTAGTGGCTAATATGCGTGTGCCACCATGCCACCATGCCCCACTGATTCTTTTATTTATTGTAGAGACAAAGTCTCTTGCCTGTGGTTCCAGCTACTTGGAAAGCTGAGGCAGAAGGATTGGCTGGGCCCAGCAGGTCAAGGTTGTAGTGGCCATGAGCGTGTCCCTGCACTCCAGCCTGGGTGACAGAGTGAGACTCTGACTCAAAAAAAAAAAAAAAAAAAAAAAATAGAGATCATAAGACTGACAAAACAGACTCTGTGGCAGTAAGATACCAAATTCCAACCTGACTCTGGTATGGTATCACATGACAGATAGCAGGTCCTAGCAAAATAAAAATATTTTACCCCAAAAGTTTTCCTTGACATATTTTGAAGTGACCCTACAAAGTTATCTCTTGGATAAATTTGCATCTGTAGAGAATCTGTCACCTAGGCAGAGTGTGACACCTTTTAAGACATTTACCAGGTGGGCACAGTGGCTTATATCTGTAATCCCAGCTCTTTGGGAGGTTGAGGTGGGAGGACTGCTTGAGCCCAGGAGTTTGAAGCCAGTTTGGGCAACATAGCAAGACCTCATCTTTACAAATAAAAAATTTTAAAATTGGCCAGCCATGGTAGCACACCCCTGTAGTCCCAGTTGCTTAGGAATCTGAAGTGGGAGGGTCACCTGAGCCTAGGAGGTCAAGGCCACGGTGAGCCATGATCCTGCCACTGCATTCCAGTCTAGGTGACAGAGTAAGACCCTGACTCAAAAAAAAATAAATAAAAAGAAAAGAAAAGAAAAAGAACCCTGGTTTCCCCAACCCCCTTATCTTTTTTTCTTTTTCTTTTTCTTTTTTTGAGTTCAAGTCTTGCTCTGTCACCCAGGCTAGAGTGCATTGGCACTCTCACAGTCACTGCAGCCTCAACCTGCTGGACTCAGGTGATCCTTCTGCCTCTGTCTTCTAAGTAGCTGGAACCACAGACACACCATCATGCCCAGCTAGTTTTTTGATTTATTGCAGAGACGAGGTACCCAGGTTGGTCTTGAACCCTTGGACTCAGGCAATCCTGGGATTATAGTTGTGAACTACCACACCCAACCAACCCCCTTATCTTAACTCAAGCATTTCTTTAACTGATTTTGTTTACTGATTCTTTAGTTAGAGTTTAACTCCTTCAACCAACTGACAATCAAAAAATCTTTGAATCTACTTATGGTCTTTCAACCTCCCTCTCCTCTTTGAAATGCTCTGCTTTTCTAGGCCCAACCAATGTAAACCTCACATGTATGGTTTGTGTGTTTGTCTGTAACTTTTATCTCCCTAAAAATGTATAACGTCAAGCTATAATTCAACCACCTTGAGCACATGTCCTCAGGACCTTTGGGAACTGTGCCTCAGGCCTGGGTCATTCCTATTTGGCTCAGAATAAACCTCTTCAAGTTAAATTAAATTTAAAAATTTATTTTTAAATTTTTTATTTTTTTGAGAAAGCAGGATTTATTGAGAGGACAGAAAAACTTTCACAGTGGGAGGGGACCTGAAGGGCTTGCCCCAACCTATTTAAGTATTTTATAGAGCTTGACTTTTTGACAGCAATGTAAAGGTTAAGCCCACCTCTGCATATGGTCTCCAGCCTGTCTCTCTTGCTGTGCTACACACTCCACCCTCCCATAATACTTCTCTCTCTCAGAGCTTCCACAATCATTTTGGTCTGAGTTATTTTTTATGCCACCCAAGCCTGACCTCTGGCCCTCAACTCCAGGCTCCCGTTTCCTGAATATCTTGGCAGGCTCTTCAACTGCAATGTGTTATGGGCAAATCATACTAATGCTGGGTGGGGTGCAATGCAAACCTGTGAGTTTTTGACTCGACCCAGAAAGGCCTGGCATGGGCAAGTATCTTTCTTGAAAAAGAAAGACTGTACTTTTGTTCTTAACTAGAAATTAGATATATTTTCACAACAATTGATATGCTAAAGAGGGTGGAACACAGGTAATGGCCACTCCCTCCAGGGAGATTGACATTACTCCACTTCTGATGGGAGGAATAGAAAGAGGGGTTAGGTTTAGGGTCTTTTCCAGAAGGCACTGTCTTTTACAGAGGCCTGCCAGATATATCTGATTCACAAGTTCATGAACTTTCATTTCTATGGCTTTGGTTAGTTAAGGGGTAGTAGTCAGCTTTCTGCCTTCAACAGAGAACCTGAAAGATTTTCAGTGATTATTATACTAATCTATGAATTAAAAGGCTGGACTGTCCTATTTTTACATCTGACGGGGTTTTCTTTTGCCTTGTCGAGGGGGTTGGGTTAGGCTGCCGGCTTGGCCTACAGTAAAATATAATTTTAAAAATATGTCTGAACACTTCCTAAAAACTGCCTACAGGAAATTGATTGATTATGTCTAACCTGTGCTAGCTACCTTGCCTCAGTACCATTTCCCATCCCATCGCTCAAAAGCCTGCCTCTTATTTCATCCATCCCATCTGAATAAAGAGCAATCATCTTTCCAACCACTCAAGCTCAACATCTCAGAGGTCTCATGACCTTCCTGAAATACTCTTTTTTTTCTCATTAATATGAAAGTGGAAGATTAAAACCAGAAAAATAACTGAAAGCATTGTGCAGGCCAGGTGAGGTTGCAGGTCAATTTTAGTGTGAATTTGTTCTTCTGAGAATTTGTCTTTGGGCAGAATGCCTCTAGTTGTAGATTCATAAAATAGGATGGTATGGTATCATAAGAAGTAGATTTGGTCCTTACTCCTGGTTCCTGGCATAGAGCATTTAAGTCCTTGGAATTTCCTGAGTGATAGGGGTATCCTTTGTTATTAATAAGGAGCCCCTTTGGGTCACACTTGAGTTTATGCTAATAGAGGTGATTTAGGGTGGCACTGGTAACCAGAAAGACCAAGTGACTAGAAACTTTGACTCTCACCCATTGACCACCTGGAATAGGGTGGGGGAAGGGGAGCTAGAAATTAAACTGTACAAAACCTCCAGGATAACAGTGCACCCCAACACCACAAGGACAAAACTCCTGTACTTGGGACACTTCTAGAACTTGTATATGTATGTCTTCATCTGGTTGTTCATATATTTCCTTTATAATAAACTGTCAAACATAAAGAAAGTGTTTCCTTGAGTCCTGTGAGCTGTCCTAGAAAGTTATTGAATCTGAGGAGGGGGCTTATGGGAACCCTGATTTATAGCTGGTCGATCAAAAGTGCCAGAGACCTGGATTTGTGATTGGTATCTGGTCAACTGGGGGCTGTCTTGTGGGACTGAACTCTTAACTGATGCTAACTCTAGGTAGACAGTGTTAGAACTGAATTAAATTGTGGGACACTCAGTTGATATCGGCAGAGTTGGAGAATTGCTTGGTGTGGAAAAAGCTAACACATTTGCTGTCAGAAGTGTTGTGTGAGTAAAGAGAAACAGTCTATGTGTGTTTCCTTCAGATGGCCTGCCTGATTCTTTTAGGCTATAATAAAGACCTATTTCTGGTCAACGATGTTTTTAAAATGAAACTTTTTTGCGGAGGTAGAACAATCAATACCATGTACATTAACTAAGATATATTTTTCACATAGCAAATGATCAATGATTTCAAAAGCAAAAGGAAAAGCCTATTCCAGAAAAGATGGAATAAGGAAGGACACACAAAATGCCAACTATAAATCATGGACAGAATGGATGAGTAGCTATCCGAGAGTTCTGAAACATAAATCATAGCAGGTGGTTTTGGGAAGGAGATTGGAATTTAAAGTTCCACTAAACCATCAGTGAGTTTGCCATTTTTTCCTGCCAGTATTGCTCAGACTGGAGTAGAAGCTAGCCAGAAACCCAGAAGTGTGCATCAGGGCAGACAGAAAGAGCTCCAAGAGAAATCATTTCTGGTTTAAAAAACAAGATAAGAGACTCCTGACAGAGAAAAACAGAGGAAAAACTTGTTCATTTTCTTTTTTTTTTTCATTCCAGCCTCAGCCCACAGGCAATATTGTGTGGCAGCAGGTGTGGCAAAACTGCCTATATAAAATTAATATACCTGGGCTCGGTGGCTCAGCCTGTAATCCCGTGCCTTTGGGAGGCTGAGGTGAATGGATTGCCTGAGCCCGCAGGTCTGAGACCTGCCTGGGCAGCGAGACCTCATCTCTACAGTAAATCAAAAAATCAGCCGGGCGTGGTAGCACATGCCTGTAATTCCAGCTACTTGGAAGGCTGAGGCGGAAGGATCTCTGGAGCCCAGCAGGTCGAGGCTGCAGTGGCTGGAAGCGACCACTGCACTCTAGTCTGGGCAACAGAGTGAGACTCCAACTCAAAAAAAAAAAAAATTAATATAGGGCCACAGGGTAAATGCGGTGGAAAAGAACTGAGTCTTGAAAAGTTGCAACAGCCAGGCATAGTGGTTCATGCCTGTAATCCCAGCACTTTGGGAGACAGAGGAAAGAGGATTGCCTGAGCCCAGAAGTTCGAGACCAGCCTGGGCAACTTAGTGAGACCTCATCTCTAGTTGGCCATGGTGACATGCTCCTGTAGTTCCAGCTACTTGGAAGGCTGAGATGAAAGAAGCCCCTGAGCAGGTCGAGGCTGTGGTGGCCATGAGTGTGCCATTGCATTCCAGCCTGGGCAACAGAGTGAGACTCCAACTCAAAAAAAAAAGAAAAGTTGCATCCACGTGTTTGGTGGACCAAAGGGCATGAGCAGCTTTGATAATCAGGAATTCCCCCTCCCACATCCATTGTTCACAAGATTTGTAACTTCCCCAATTGCTCCTATAGATGATATAAACCTAAGACTAGTGTTTAAGGATGAGAAGGAGAGGCTCCAAAGAGCCAGAAGGTGTTAGGGAGATCATGGAGAGTAGGGAGATTAAGACAGAAATCCCACAAAACTACGTTTGAACTCCTGGGCTCACTTCCAGGCTATACATGTTGGGATCTGATTCCAGCACACCACATGTTTTGAGAGCTGAAACTACAAGATAAACCATGATCCAGGACCAGACCGGCCACTGGGTAACACACACACAGGACAGATCTGAACAGCACTGCACTTTGAAAACAAAACTGATATTGAAACCACAGCCCAAGAGGCAGTTTGGAACTTGCAAAAAGAACATAACCTGCTCAATTGCCTGCTAAAAAAAAAAAGTAATCTTCTTGTGATTTAAACCAGACCCAGAGTCTCATAACATAATATTCAGAATGTCCAGGATATAATCCAAAATTACTCAGTATACAAAGAACCTTAAAAATTTCAACTGACAAGGAAAGAGACCATCAACAGATGCCAACCTTGAGAAGATACAGATGTTAGAATTATCAAAGATGTTTTAAAGCAGCAATTATAACCATGTTCCATGAAGTAAGGGCAAGTACTCTAGAAATGAATGGAAATATAAAAATTCTCAGCCAAAAAAGAAAAACATAGAGAAAACCAAATGGAAATTTTAGAACAGAAAAATACACTAATTCAAATGAAAAATTCACTGCATGGAAAATAAATTAAAGATAGATCAAAAGAAATTATCTAGTCTAACCAACAAAGGAGAAAAACAGTTTTAAACCAAACAGATCCTTACAGTCCTGTGGAAAAAAATACCAAAAAGTTTACTATGCTGTGTCATTAGACTTCTAAAAGGAAAGAAGAAAGGGTGTTGAATGGTAAAAAATATTTTAATTTCAGTGAAGACTGAATGTGGTGGCTCATGCCTGTAATGCCAGCACTTTGGGAGGCCAAGATAAAAGGATTGCTTAAACCCAAAGTGCGAGACCAACCTGGGCAACATAGCAAGACTTTTCTACAAAAAAAAAAAAAATTAACCAGGCATAGTGGCACATACTGGTAGTCCCAGTTCCTTGGGAGGGTAAAGTGGAAGGACCATCTGAGCCCAGAAGTTCAAGGCTGTAGTGACCTGTGATCATGTCATTGCACTCTAGCCTGGGTGACAGAGTGAGACCTGACCAAAAAAAAAAAGAAAAAGAAAAGAAAAAGAAAGAAAAGGACCGTGGAAGAATTTTCTACTTGTCATAAAAGATATGACCATGCAGATTAAAGAAACTAACAGAGTAAAATAAAAGTATAAGATGTAATGTCTAACAACATCTGTAACCTATCTATCTTCTTCCTCAATAAATAGTTAACAATATTTTTTTGAAGCTGTTGCCAGATTGATCTGGTTAAACTGGTCAAAGCTAGCTTTAATCAACAAAGAAAAAGCTGTTGAACTTAACACTGATTTGATCAAGTTTGGACCAACCTACCTTGACAAATATGACTTTAAACTGTTTTAATTTCGTTAGAATCTGTTTGCTTGACTAAGAATCATTTTATCACTTGGCCGAATCCAGTGTTCTCCTCCTGAACTGTTGTGATTCCATTCATGTTGGTCTGATCCAGTAAGGACAAGTTAGTCACAGGCTTATCTGGTCTCAATTGGCACGAACGACTCTAAATCTGATTCGTCTCAATTTGGAACTGTTTTATCCTGTCTGAGCTGGTGTTAGCCAATTCAGTCCAGGAAGGTTGAATTTGACCTGGTTAGAGCCAATTTCAACTAGTTTTAACCAACTTGAAATCAGTTTACTTTTGAGAGAACCAGGTGGGGTCCCTGAGAAATCTGACATTTGGAATCATTTAGCTCATCTGAGTCTACTGGGAACCACCCTGTGTCAGATTCAATCAGCTAGAACGTTCAGTCTGGTCTGGAACACAAAAACGTGGGGATGGCAGATGGCCAGGTTGTACAGGGCTAGAGAGTAAAGGAGTGGGAAGAATGAAAGGTATTGCGTCTATACTCTCGATACTCTTCTAGGTGTGGGTTGAGAGGAAGAGTCTGGGTCAAGCAATGGCTTTTAGTTGGTTGGCTTTTAAATATGGATAAAAGAAGTAGGAGCGCACAGAACAGAGGGACTGGGTCAGAAACAAACCAGGGACAAAGGCATGTTGAAATTAATCAGGGGATTACATAGTGTTAATGGTAGTTTTGATATCAAAGAAAATTTTTATTATGATAGAATTGTAACTTTGGTTATACAATTTATGCAATTGATTATATTCTTTTGGCAATTCTATCAAATTTCCAATTTTTTGGAATTAATTGAGATCTCACTCTGTCACCCGGGCTGTAGAATAGTGGCACTATCACGGCTCACGGCAGCCTTGTCCTCCTGGGTCAGGTGATCCTTCTGCCTCAGCATCCTGAGTAGCTGGGACTACAGGCATGCACCATCACATCTGGCTATTTTTTTTTTTTTTTTGTAGAAATGAGGTCTTGCTATGTTGCCTAGGCTGATCTCAAACACCAGGGTTCAAGCAGTCCTCCCATCTCAGTCTCCCAAAGTGCTGTGATTACAGGTATGAATCACCGTGACTGGCCAAATTTCTAATTGTTACAGTTTCCCCCTCCTCAAGTTGTCTGGAGAGCACATGCACATCTGTCCTGTCCTCACCATAACTCCCCTGTCCCCATGGAGGGAGGAAGATGAGAGACAGGAGGGAGGCTTTTGCCAGTCAAGGGAAGACAAGTTGCAGTAGTTCATCATGGTGCCCAGTGAAGATCCTCCAAGAAGGTCTCATGTTCTGGGCTGTATTGCCTGACTGCCTTTTCACCACTTGCTACTGTCATATGACATGTGTCAGGACTGTCATGTGACATCAGTGTTGTGACAAAGGTCAGGCAACCATCACTTGCCCCTCCAACAAAAGACCCTAGTGTTAGGATGACCATATGGCCCTGTGTGCCCAAGACAATCTTGGTTTACAACTGAGTTCCCAGCGTCATTATTATTATCATTATTATTGAGTTGGAGTCTCACTCTGTCACCCAGGCTGGAATTCAGTAGCACACTCACAGTCACCCCAGCATTGGCCTGCTGGACTCCGGTGATCCTTCCACCTCAGCCTTCCAAGTAGCTGGAACTACAGGCATGCACTACCACACCGGTTATTTATTTATTTATTTATTTGCTGTAGAGACAAGGTCTCACCAAGTTACCCGGGCTGGTCTCGGATCCACGGGCTTAGGCAATTCACTTGCCCAAAGTGCTGGGATTACAGATTGAGCCACTAAGTCCGGCCCCAGTGTCATTATTAATTATGACCCCCTTTCACTTCCAAAGTCGTTCCAGCTTGGGTAACAAATTATGTGATCAACCTACCTAACATTTTCTCCCGTCTGTCTGCCTGTCTGTCTGTCTGTCTGTCTCTCTTTCTGCCTCTGCCTCTCCCTCTCTCTCTTCTCTTCCATAAAGATTCTATCCTTTTCCATGGTTTAAAATTCTTTCCCTCTGAAGATAACCCTAGAATTTTCATCTCTATCTTTTTTTCCCCCTGAATCCATAATTTCCACTTGGATACAAAAACAATCACCCTCTCAGTTCTGATGGAAAGAACCCAGACTAATAAGTATGGACTTAGCCCCATTCTCATCACCCACCCCTGCCACTCAGAAAAGTGTCACCTGAGTACCGTATCCAGCCCCAACGCGAAAGAAAGACAGGAAATGTGTGTTCCTATGATGGAAAATAAAAGGGCATTTGCCCATGTTGCCAGGGTTCCCCTGGGAAGCATCCAGGAATTGTTCCAGAAATTCCATTTCCAGGTGTGTGTTTCTTTAAGGAAATATCGTGTGACTGGGAAGTAACAATGTGCCCAGTGCAGTTGGCTCCAGGCGTTGCTATGGCAGATCTGCCTTATTATTGAATAGCAGAGGAAGGAGTCATGGGGGGGGGAACACGACATGAACAGGCAGAGCGTACACGCCACCGCCCAAGGAAGCCACAGCCGGGGAGTGACACATTTCCAGAGTGTGGCACTCAGGAGACCGATGTCCTGGGCTGCAGACCCACAGCAAGGCCATGCCAGAGAAGGTGGCTCCACTTCGGGGTCAGGGAGCAAGCCCCTCACTCTACGTTGACTGCGGGTCTCCCACGGGAGGCTGTGTTGCCCTTGAGAGAACTGGGTTCCTGTCTCCTAGGGGAGCCTGAGAAGGAGCACAGCTATCTGGGTGTCCCAGGATCCAGTGTGCACAGGAGACAGACCAGGGGCTGTGGCCAAAGAGGCGGACCCTGAGCCCTGGACACAGGATGCCCGTCCAGAGGGAGAGCTGGGCTGGTTCCTCACCTATCCCAGAGGGGGAGAGGGCAGACCTCAGGAACAATTCCTGAACCATGTGCAGCTTCCCCTCGGAGAAGGTAGGCTTGAGGGCATCTATCTTCTTGATTATGAAGCATGGACCAAACTCAGCTGGCAAATTGATTTTTTAGACCATTTAGAGGAATGATACATGTCCAACAAGAATAGAGAACACACGTGGGTTGACCACCCCCCTGCTAGGTACATCATAGAAAAAGAGCTTGTTTCATCCTCACACAAACCCTAGAGGGTGAGCAGCAGCCCACCTGGGTCTTCATAGTCAGATACTTTAAAAAAAATTTGTTTTTTTGAGTGAGAGTCTCACTGTCACCCAGGTTGGAGTGCAGTGGCACACTCACAGCCATCGCAGTCTCGATCTGCTGGACTCAGGCAATCCTTCTATCTCAACCTACCAAGTAACTGAAACTACAGGCATGTGCTACCATGTTGCCCAGGCTGGTCTGAAACCCACTGACTCAGGAAATACTCTCACCTCTGCCTCCCAAAGTGTTGGGATGACAGGAGTGAGCCACCATGCCTGGCTGTAGTCAGATACTTAATTCACTGTTTGAGCCTCAGTTTACCTGCATGTGAAGTGGGCTGATCCTACCTAACCAGCATCTATATGCAGTGATTGAGGGCACTGAATTCTGACAAGAGGCTGCACCTTACAGCTCCTTGAAATGAAATTTCATCTGTGTTTTGGGGAGACAGGCTGGTTCTTCAATTATGACTTCTGGATATTGTTGGCTTCCACACGTGGTGCAGATTTAGGAGAGGGCACCTGCCTTGGGAGAGGGATCCCCAAAGGCAGAACCTGAGATGAGGATTCGGGACAAGTGTCACTTACTTAGGAGGTGAGCCCAGGAGGCATGTGAGGCAGTGATGGGGCATGTGAGTCAGTGATGGGGTGAGGCCAGGAAGGGAGGAGAGCTGGGAAAGGGTGTGTTGATGAGAGTTATCACTGTGGACAATGGGGTCAGACCCAGGATCCTCCAGGAAACCGTGGAATACTCCTCGAGTTGCCTGCTGAGGGCACCTCACAGAGACTTAAGCCTGGTTCATGTGTGTCAGTGACTCAATCGGAGAAGGGGAAGTGAAGGGGGCAGCTGCCATTGCCTTGAGGAATTTTGTTACAAAGAGCACAAGATAAAGTCATAGATGAAGGAGGAATTGGAGATTGAGGAGAAATTTATATATTTTAATTAATTTTTAAGTATGGCTGGGTGCACTGGCTCACACCTGTAATCCCAGCATTTTGGGAGGTGGAGACAAGAGGATTGCCTGAGCCTATGGGTTTGGGCAACTTGGTGAGACCTCGTCTCTACAATAATAATAATAATAAAATAGCTGGGTGTGGTGGTGCACACCTGTAGTTCCAGCTACTTGGAAGACTGAGGTGGAAGGATCGTCTGAGCTCAGCAGGTCAAGGCTGTGGTGGCTGTGAGTGTGCCACTACACTCCAGCCTGGGCAACAGAGTGAGACTTCGAGTCAAAAAAAGTTTAAATATAATACAGGATGTTACCATATGTTGGTATGTCAATGAGATGAAGCACTAGAAATGGGAAAATCAACGATATGAGAGAAGGATGTCAGGTCCTTGAACAGGAAAGATGGATGGGACCCTGTGTGCAGGGGCAGGGTCCCCTGGGCAGTGGTGGCGGCCGGCCATGCCTTGCAGCAGGGAGAGAAGCAGAGGCTGGAACACAGCTGCACGAGACATTCCTGGATACTTAGGGAAATTACTTTTCTCTAGAAAACTTCCAAAAATTCATTCTAAGCACCTATTAAACGGCTCATCTGGAGCTGGAGGTATCGCACCGCCTGCCAAGCAGTGATTTGGGGTTCACAGCCAATCCCCGGAGAGCAAAAGCCGGGACACAAGGTCAGAGGTCACATTCCACCCCATCTGCGCGGGGCTTCCATAAACGCTGGATCGCCTGGAATTGTGCGAAATGAAATCATTTGCTGGAAATCTCCTTAAAGGATATTTACAGATGGTGCAGAAAGCCATTGTTCCGGGGAAGGAATCCAGCGTCCTCGGCCCATGTGGAGTCTTTGGAGCAATCTGCGTGAAGATGGGAACATGTTCTGAGGGGACTCTTCACCATGGAGCACTGGGACCCATCCATTGATTCGGCTTTCCAAGCACTCCAGATGCTCAGCCAATGTGAGTTGGCCAAACACCCATGGGACCTGCTATTCACAGCTTTAGAGATGGACATCCCAGCCCCAGATGTAAAAGGAGACTCACTTCACCTCATGTCTCCACCTAGGCTTCTACTGAAACCCGGGACCTGGACCCCAAGTACCACAGATGAAAAGACTTTGGCAGTTAACTAGATGACGATTCCATATTGGAAGTCTGGAGTTCTAGTATAGTTTCCTGGTGATCGAGCACTTTTTTTTTTTTTTTTGAGTCAGAGTCTCACTCTGTTGCCTAGGCAGGGGTACGGTAGCACACTCATGGCCACTGCAGCCTTGACCTGCTGGGCTCAAGTGATCCTTCCACCTCAGCCTTCCAACTAGTTGGGATTACAGATGCGCACCACCACGCCCAGCTAATTTTAAAAAACATATTGTAGAGACGAGGTCTCATCAAGTTACCAGCCTGGTCTCAAACCTGTGGGCTCAGGCAATCCTCTGGCTTCCACCTCCCAAAGTGCCAGGATTACAGGCGTGAGCCACCACACCCAGCTATGATCAAACACTTTCTGCGGTGGTCATTGTGGACTTTTCCTATGTTCCTACTAAGTTCGTGATGTTGGAAGGATGGTCAGTCCATAACCCAAGAGTCTTGTGCTCTGTCAATTACACAGGCAGAAAACATATTGAATGGTTTCCCGCCTTGGACCAGAAGCCACTTACAACAATCCACCTATAGCAACCCATGACGGTCCATGCTGAGCCAACAATTGTGAGTGAGCCTTTGGTCCTATTTCTCTGCTCAGTGGGTGATAAGAATTTGTTCTGAGAAGCCCTTGGTTTCCATGCAAGAGCCCCTGTCCTGGTCCCTAGGAGCTGCCTTGTCTGTGGGCATGCTCTCTTTCCTCCTCTCTCCACCTCCCTGAACCCTGTGCTCACCTAGACACCCCCACTCTTTCAGGCCCTTCACTTGCTCACTCATGAATCCCACATCTCTTTGGCTGTCCTTGGGGGAATGTCAGACCCAAGGACTGTTTTCTTCCAAGGATGAGCTAATGAGGACTCCAGTCACCAGCAGATAGAGGAGGAAATTGAGAGAGCCGATCATTAGGTCAAAGGTCTATAAGATCATCGAATTCTGCAGACATAGAATGATTCCTATGCCTCTTTCTTGTCCCCTCATCAACGTCTGCTATGTCCTGCCAGGAAGCCTCTACATGGCAGTGACTGTCTTCAACCCAGAATTGGTTCCATGGCAAGTTGCTTTCTAAGATCCTGGGCAGCACATCCAAGCTAAAAACTTGCTTTTCTTTGTGGGGTGGCTCAGAAGGAACATCATGCTTCAAAGCAATTATGCATCAAGGTGGTCACTGCAGCAGGGGGAAGGGACCACGCATGAGGAGTGCCCCTAAAACACAAGTTGCTCTTTGAGGCCAGGTGCAGCAGTTCATGACTGGAATCCCAGATCTTTGGGAGGCCTAGGTGGGAGGATCACTTGAGGCCAAGAAGTCGAGACCAGCATAGGCAACACAGCGGGACACTGTGTCTATGAAAAATAAAATAAAATGAGCCAGGCAAGGTGGTGCATGCCTGTAGTTCCAGCTAGTTGGGAGGCTGAGACAGGAGGATCCCGTGAGCCCAGGAGTTTGAGGTTACAGTGAGCTTTGTTCACGCCACTACACTCTATCTTGGGCAACAAAACAAGTGAAGAAAATTTGCTCTTTGAGAGCAATCAACACATCGGGTTACAGACCTTGCAGCCTGAGACTCTCCCAGAGTGAGACTACATTAGTTCACTGATTACATTAGCATATCTAAAGAAGGAATTGTGAAAACCAGGTAGAAGCAGGTCAGCCTGGAATCTAGGAAGAGTTCAGGCAGAAAAGCACACTTGGGAAAGGCCCAGCCCTGCCCTGCTGAGGTATTCTGTCCTGAACTGTCCCTGAGGTCAGCTGGTCACAGTTCCCCTCCTGCTGGCTCAGGAGGTAAAATGCAAAATGCAAACACCTGTGGAGGCCCCAGCCCCCAACATGGAAAAACCCAAACTCCTCCCTTGTCTCTGGTCTGCCTCTGCTACCGATAGGTAAGTTGAGATGAGGATGGTGTTCTCCCAGGAGTGAGGTGGTGGCACAGGAAAGAATTGCTTCATGCATGGGGCTTGGGGCGGACATCAAGTGCAGGGTCCCCAGAACTATCCAGACTGGGGTCAACACCCCCTTCACCCCACCTGGCTGAAGACTTTTGACAACTTCCTTAGTAGTGGGTATTCTGGTCATTCATTTCAGAACCCTGCCCTATAGCGTAGGTGATTTCATTGTGTCAGGGGTCCCCAAGGTCAGCCCCAGGTTCAGTGACTTGCTGGGAGGACTTCTAGGATTCCACACACAGCTGTGAGAGATAACAGCTCACTATAACCTTGAACTCCCAGGCTCAAGCGATCCTCCTGCCTAGCCTCACAGCTAAGATTGATTATAGCAAAAGGACAAAAGCAGTGACTTCAGGAGCAAAGGGAGCAGGCACGTGGGAGGTGTCCAGAGGAGAGTCCCCTCCTGGTAGAATCAGTTTTTCCAGCAACAAAAATCAGTTTCTCACCGCATGTGTGAAGTGTTGTCTAGCAGGGTGGCCCATTAGGGACTTGGTACCGAGGGTTTTTATCGAGGGTTGGTCATGTAGACACCCTCGGCCCAGCGTGCACCAAAATTCCAGACCCTCAGAAGGAAGGTAGGTGTTGAGCATAACCCAGTGTTTGGTTCTGGGGAGCCACCCTTATCATTGATGGAAAGTTAGGGAACTGTTCACTGGCCAAGTTCTCCCAGGCAAAGCAAGGGCCAATGTTGCACGCAGGCCTTTCTCAGGAAAGCCATCTCAGGCAGCCACGTTGACTCTTTTCCGAACAGGTATATGCAATGAAACTTATGTTATCCATATCGTAACACTATACACAAGCATGGATACAAGAATTAATGAATCCTTTGCTGTCTCCTTAAAGGTCTAAGATATCGCCTCCAAATATTGATGTGGATATATATTTTTCACTAAGAGGTGGGAGGATTACTTGAGCTCAGGAGTTCGAGACCAATCTGGGCAACATAACAAGACTTTGTCTCTACAAAAAAATCAAAAAATTATCTGAGCATGGTGATGCAGGCCTGTCATCCCAGCTACTCAGGAGACTGGGATGGAAGGATTGTTTGAGTCCAGGAATTCAAGGCTGCAGTGAGCTATGATCACACCACTGGACTCTAGCCTGGATGACAAAGTGAGACCCCTCTCTATAAACAAACAAACAAATGAATGAATAAAGATTCTAGTACTTCAAGTTGGCCAAACAGAACATCCCGATTCCTAATCCCCTAAACTCCCATCCCTTCCTTCTGCTACCACTCTGGGTCAAGTTTCAGAACTGTCCACATGACTTGAGTGCTAAATATTCCCAAACTGCCCCTTTCTTATCCTTCCCCAGGCCAGAACTGACCAGCATGGCCTCCCCAGCCCCTGGTTCCCAGACCTGGAAAGCCTCATGCCCCTGAGGCTGGAGAAGCCCATCAGGGGACAGTCCCGTGGCCACGCCCAGAAGGGCACTCCAGGGAGCCCTTCCTTCTGAGTCATGTGAGGGCACCCTCATTGTGTCCTCCTCTCTCTGAGCTCCAGTCTCCACCCCACCTCCTTTGACAGCTGGCACATTATTGACTTATTTTTGCCTCCCATAGGCAAGCTGCCACCCTAGCTCAGGCTGGGTCACAGTGATATTTACTTTAGACAGTTGCTCACGTATCCTGTGATACATGCATTGAGCCACCCTGACGTTAACCGTGAGTCTTTGCATTGTTGATGACCCAGTTGCTCTCAGATCCAGGGAAATCTGAATCCCCATTCCCACTGTACATGGCGACAACTTTGTCCCATGTATTTTTCATTTCTTTTGTCAAAGGACAGAGTTTCAGGAAGAGTGAGAGGTGATTCCCCCTTTCTGGCTCAGTCTGTGCACTTGTAGGATCAGATCTGGGGCCCTTCTGCATCACACAGTCCCCGCAGGAACTCCCCTTTGGTTCCCCCCCCCCACATGTAGAATCCAGGCTGTCTGTGTGTGGGGCTGGGAGTGTTTCAGGACAGATGACAATATGGAGACGCACAGAGATAGCTGTTCAGACCTCTCCATGGACTGTTTGGTGTCATCACCAGCCATCCAGAGGGAGCTTCTAGAATGAGGGCTGGGGCCTCGGTGCCTTCCTTTCACTCACACAGGAAGGGCCTGAGCTGGAGTGAGCACAGTCAGAAACGGGCACGGAAAACCCATGCCCCACCCGGGGAGGTGAGAGCTCCTGCTCCAACAAGCAGACTTGTGAGTGAGATGCTGAAATCATTTTTCCGCTCCACTCGCCCCTCCCCTGCCCCCAGAAAGGCACGGGATATTTTTAGCAGGAAAAATAAATGCCCCATAAAAATGAACATAAAATACCATTCAGGGACAGAGCACCCTCCCACCCGTTTCCAAGCGATCCCTGGAGTGACCATTAAATTACACAGGCTTGGAAACCAGTGTTGATGAAAGGATAGACACAGGCCAGCCCAGGTCTGACAAGAGCCAGGAAGGGAAGTAGGAAGAAGAAGCTGGCTCAGAGAACTCCAGGTGGGATTAAGGGGAGCATGAGATTGGGGAGAAATTCACAGCATACCACGAGCCTCTTCTGGGAGCTCATGGCCAAAGCCAATGCCCTGCCATCCATCCATTGCATCTCCCTGACACTTCCGCAGCGCCTGGCATGTCCTTCCTGCCCTTGGCCTCTGTGGAACTGTCCTGATTTCATGATCCCTGCTACGTTTCTGCCTCAAACCGAACAGGGTCAAAACCCAAGCCCAAATCTTCTTGCCAGCCCTGGTATGTTTTCCCTCCCCGCCAACTGAAGCCATTTCTAGTTCCCCGGCCCACACTGTGAAGTCACCCTCGCCTTCTCCCTCACACCCACGTCCCACCAGTCAGCTTTCCCGTGTGCATTGGGTTCTGATTGTCTTTTTTTTTTGAGTTGGAATCTCCCTCCATCGCCCAGACTGGAGGACAGTGGCACACTCACAGTCACAACAGAGTCAAGTCGACCTGCTGGGCTCCGGTGAACCTTCCGCCTCAGCCTTCCAAGTAGCCGGAACTACAGGCGTGTACTACCACGCCTGGCTAATTTTTTATGTATTGTAGGGACAAGGTCTCGCCAAGTTGCCTGGACTGGTCTTGAACCCACGAACTCAGACAATCCACACACCTCGGCCTCCCAAAGAGCTAGGATTACAGGCTGAGCCACCCAGCCTCCGCCTCCGCTATCCCCCACACCAGCTGCTATCACCTCTCACCTGGATGATGGCACCCCCCCCCCACTGCCCCACACCTTCCCACACCACCTCTCTGACCTCGGAGTCTTCAGCTCAGTCATCAGACCCACCCTGTTATCAGGGGAGTCAGATGTCTGTTGCTGCTCAAAGCCTTTGAAGGACTTCCAGTCCTGCTTAGAGGGGAAGCCCCGAGTCCCTACAATGGCCTTCAAGGCTTCCCCTGCTCTAGCCTTTGCTAGCTCTTGTTTCTTCCCAAGTAACTGCCTTTTCATTTCTCTCCAGCCACGTGGGCTTCTGGCTGCTCCTCAACTCACCAGACTGGCCTCTGGGTCCCTGGGCTTGTTATTCTCCACCAAAATTGCTTTATTCTACATATGTCCTTACTGCTCACCCCTCACTTTCTTCAAGTCTTTACTCAAATGCTACTTCTTGGACATTCCATCTAACACCGCAACCACCTTGACCCTTTTCTTCCTTCCTTCCTTCCGTCTTTCTTCCTTCCGTCTTTCTTCCTTCCGTCTTTCTTCCTTTCTTCCTTTCTTTCTTCCTTTCTTCCTATCTTCCTTTCTTCCTTTCTTCCTTTCTTCCTTCCTTTCTTCCTTTCTTCCTTTCTTTCTTCCTTCCTTCCTTTCTTTCTTCCTTCCTTCCTTCCTTCCTTCCTTCCTTC
>NW_007231874.1:157255-172000 GCF_000164805.1 Carlito syrichta | reverse complement strand
CTTTCTTTCTTTCTTTCTTTCTTTCTTTCTTTCGAGTTGGAGTCTCACTCTGTCGCCCAGGCTGGAGTGCAGCGGCATGCTCACAGCCACCACAGCCTTGACCTGCTGGGCTGTAGTGATCCTTCCGCCTCAGCCTCCAAGTAGCTGTAATTACAGGCACACGCCATGACGCCCGGCTAATTTTTTGATTTATTGTAGAGTTGAGGTCTCACCAAGTTGCCTGGGCTGGTCTCGAACCCATGGGCCCAGGCAATATTCTCACTTCAGCCTCCCAAAGTGCTGGAATTATAGGCATCCCCTGTCTAGCCGGTCGCGGTGGCTTACGCCTGTAATCCCAGCACTTTGGGAGTGGAAGACGAGAGGATTACCTGATTCGGGAGTTTGACACCAGCCTGGGCAACTTGGTGACACCTTGCCTCTACAATTAATAAAAAAATTAGCCGGGCATGATGGTGCACGCCTGTAGTTCTAGCTACTTGGAAGGCTGAGGCAGAAGGATTGCCTGAGCCTAGCAGGTCAAGGCTGCGGTGAATGTGAGCATGTTACTGCACTCCAGTCAGGGTGACAGTGAGACTCTGACTCAAAAAAAAAAATCCTCTTCCTAACTTTATTTTCTTCCTTAGCAGACATCACCATCTAACCTACTATAGTGTAAACATATTTACTGTGCTTGTTATCTGCACCCCCACTGGAAAATCATCTCTATGAGGGCATGGATCATTGTCTCCTTGTCTCTCTCTTCCTTTTTTTTTTTTGGAGAAAGGATCTTGCTCTCTCTGGAGTGTAGTTGTGTGATTATAGCTCACTGCAGCCTCAAACTCTTGAGCTCAAGCCATCCTCCTGCCCCAGCCTCCCAAGTAGCTGGGACTATAGTTGCCCACCACCATACCTGGCTACTTTTTTATTTTTAATTTTTTGAAAAGAATGGGGTCTTGCTATGCTGCCCAGGTTGGCCTCAAACTCTTGGTCTCAAGCAATCCTCCTGCCTCAGCCTACTGAGTAGCTGGGATTGCAGGCGCATGTCACCACTCCTAGCTAATTTTTAAATTTCATTTGTTCTAGGATGGGGATCTTGCTATGTTGCCCAGGTTGGTCTGGAACTTCTGGTCTCAAGCAATCCTCCCACCTCAGCCTCCTAAAGCATTGGGATTACAGGCGTGAGCCACTGTGCCCGGCCTTCTTGTCTCTCTTTTGTTGGCTTGTTTGTTTTTGCTGCTGCAAGCCAAGCAGAATATTTTTGTGAGTAAATAGAATGCATAAATGAGTAATTTTTTTTTGTTGTTTTTTGAGTTGGAGTCTCACTCTGTCGCCCAGGCTAGTTTGCAGTGGCATACTCACGGCCACCCCAGCATCAACCTGCTGGGCTCTAGCAATCCTTCTGCCTCAGCCTTCCAAGTAGCTGGAACTACAGGCATGTACTACCATGCCTGGCTAATTTTTTATTTTATTGTAGAGATGAGAGCTTGCCAGGTTGCCCAGGCTGGTCTTGAACCTGCGGGCTCAGGCAATCCACTCGCCTCGGCCTCCCAAAGTGCTGGTGTTACAGGCTGAGCCATCAAGCCTGGCCAAATGAATAGATTTATCTGCTAAAATCCACAACTGCTTCTGACCTCCCTGCACTAAGTGTCAGCACCACTACTTGTCACACTTTCTGGGTCGTGGGGGCTGGTCTGGCTTGTCTCTCTCTGGGACCACCAGCATCTCCCCAGACACTCACTTGTGCTGTCCCCTCTTCCACCCCATCTCTCTTCTGGGAAACTTGGTGGGATGATGAGGTAACTCAGTTCCTGCTCCAGTCATGAAAACCATGCAAACTTCTCAAAGTGCTTTGGAGCAGCAAGTGGCTTTGACAGACTCTAGGCCTCTACTCATTCATTTGTAAAATGGGGGGTTTAATAACACCAGCTTCCATGCGGTTCTGTGAGAATGGCATCAGGTGGCCTGCTAAGAGCATTTCTCCCAGCGACCAATGCACTAAGCAGCTGCTTAGTGATCGCCGCCTAGGGTGTTCCTGCCCTTCCAGATGCCTCTGCCTTCCCCTTCACGTCCACATGTCACCTGCCAGCCCTTCCCACATTGATTGGGGTCTGACTACTTCTCATGGCCTCCACCACTCCCTGGTCCAGCTGCCATCGCCTCTCACTGGTACCAACTTCTCCTTCACTGCCAGATTCTCCTGAGGGTCTCTTCCCTTCAGTCCCTTCTCTGAGTCACCCACCTTATCCACTGCTACATAATTTCTCCAGATTCCTTCCTGGCTCACAACTCTGCTGCTGGGCGTGGTGGCTCAAGCCTGTGATCCCAGCACTTTGAGAGGCTGAGATGGGAGGATCGCTTGAGCCCAGGTGTTCAAGACAGCCTGGGCATCATAGTGCAACCAAAAAATAAAAACAAAAATTAGCCAGGCATAGTGACACATGCCTGTAGTTTCAGCTACTTAGGAGGCTCAGGCAGGAGGATTGCCTGACTCCAGGAGGTTGAAGCTATGGTGATCTGTGATTGTGCCCCTGCACTTCAGCCTGGGTGACAGAGTGAGACCCTGACTCAAAAACAAAAGTCAAAAAGTGGAATGAAACAAAAAGCCCTCTTTGTGTTCCTTCCAAAGGGGAACAATTTTGTTAAACTTGACCATACAGATTTAAATATGATCAAACCAAATAAACCCATGTCATGTGGTCAGCCCAAGCAAGCAGATTTCTTCACAGAAGCTGCCCAGTAATGATCAGGGCTCAGCCTACCATGGAGTATGTGGGTCAGTTTATCAACTGAGCTGTCTGAACCACTTGGAGACTTCCAAGCCCCCCACATGTTCTTCCTTGTCACTGAGCTGTTGTGAAAGCTGCCCCTGGACCTAGAATGCCCCTTGTCTCCCCCTGCTCACCCATACCACTAGAGTCTCATCTACCCAGGAGGCTAAGGCAGGAGGATCTCCTGAGATCAAGAGTTTGAGGCTGCAGTGAGCTGTGATCATGTCTGTGAGTAGTCACTGTACACCATCTGGAACAATCTCATCTCTTAAGCAAAATCTCTTAAGCAAAAAAAAAATAGCGCCCCACCCTTCAGCAGCCTTATGACAGGCCCTCCTTTGGAAAGCCCACTGGGCCTTACTCCCAGGTAAACATAGCTGCCCCTTTGCTGTGCCCCCACCACATCATGTGCCTACTCCAGCCTAGGCAGGGAGCCCAGGTGGGCAGGAACGGTGCCTACTCATCTGAGTGAACTCACACAGTATTGGGCACTTGGTCGGTGTGGAATAAATGAACAGGTGAGTATGTGAAGAATGGATGACTCGATGAAGAAATGCCATGCTCCAGGTGGAGCTTTGTGAGGGCATGCAAAGCCCGGGCAGCACACCTGGCAGGATAGACCTGGGAGGACACCCCTGCCTGGCCCCGCCTTCTCCCGGGACTCACTTGTTCCCGCCTCACCCACCCTGGAGGCTCCCGATCCTTCTGAATGTCATTGCTTCCCAAAGCAATGGGCCAGATGCTTTGCCAAACCTAAGACTAGCTTTTCCAAAAATGTGTTTCTTGCCTATGGCTTTTCCACTTGAATTTTTACAGCTGTCACCTCCTCCATGAGCTGACTTGCCTCTCTGGATGGGAGGGACATGCGCATTTTAGGAATGGGGCCGCAGGCTCCTCTCTCAACCTCTGCCATCTGCAGGGCAGTTCCTGCTCCATCCTGTTCTAGAAGGATCTGAGCAGGTTTGCTGGAAATCAGTGCATTCCCGTCGCCTTGGAGACGTGGGATTTCATAGTGACAGGGAACAGGGAGGCAGAGTTCATTACTTGCCCTGCGGTAGGGAACGTCAAAACCCAGAGCCTGGATGCACAGGGCAGGCATGGGGGACTTTGGCTTCTAGCTCTCGGCTCAACAATCTTCCATTTTTTTGGCAAACATGGCAACAAACCATGACTACATGAATGAAGTGCGATACCGATCAGCTCAATACCGCACAGCACTGGAAGGTGCCCAGTTGGAAGGCACGTGAGGGTGGTGATCTATTTTACAAGCACGCCCACATCACTCCACCTCATAGCAAAATCCATGTGGGCTTCTTACATTTCAAAGCCACCCTCTTTTTGAAATAAAGGCAAATTCTCCATAACCTGGGCTGTGTTCTAGGGAACTGTTTGCCTTTCACCCTCATCTTAGTCTGTTGACTGAAGCCCTAAAGTCACCAGACAGGACAGATGGAAAGACCTTCAGAGAAGACCTGGTCTAACCCCCTTGTTTTATGGGTTAGGAAACTGTCAGAAGTGACTTTACCTTTGAATTTTATGAGACCTGTTTGTGTTGACAACATGATTGATTGCTGTGCTTCCGAGACTGAAGATTTGCAAGGGGAGGTAAAAGAGAAAAAAGTCAGTGCTCTTCCTGATGGGAGGGAGAGGAGGGCAAAAGCTTTCCTGTAACATCCTGGGCTACACCCTCCACCCACCAGAGAGAACCCAAGATCTCTCTACCTGGTTTAAGCCACCACTATGAGAAAAACCATCTAGAAATAGCCACCGCCATGGGAAAAAGCTTCTAGAAATAGCTGCAGGACATTGCTGCTTCTCTTAGAGAGGAATGTTTAGAACAATCAGAGGTTGCTGCCCCACCCCAAGGGGGATTCAGACTCACCAAAGGACTGAAGACCTCTGAAGCCATGACACCAAGCAGTGGCAGCACCAGCTGTTCCCAAGAGAGCTTCTCTCTAGGGTTCTGGCCAGCTGGACTTCCCACGTGGATCAGTTTCTGCTCGTGACAGCTGTGCAGTCCTCGCCTTGACTGAGCAGGGATTGGATGTGGCCAAAGATGTTTCCTCGACAGCAAGGCATGGCTTGCCTAGGAGTTGTACACACCCTGGCGGCGGCGTGTGACGTTGGACAGCCAACGGTCGGAATTGCCCTGGAAAAGGCACAATGTTTGTGGCTAGAATAGCAAAATCAAGATCCGGAACGATGAGTGGGCTTCACATGAGCTCTGACTGGCAGCGCCTGCCTGGAGAACTCTACTGAGAAGGCTTGTGAGGGTGTGTGTGCGGCAGGGAGTGTCTGTGGGCTGGGAGGCCGCCATCACGTCCAGGATGGGGAGGAGCAGCTGGTGTGCTGTATATTTTCTTTTTTGAGAAAGAGAAAAGATTTTTTTTATTGGCCAGGCATAGTGGTGCATGCCTATAATCATGATACTTTGGGAGGCTGAGGTAGGAGAATCACTTGAGCCCAGGAGTTCAAGACCAGTCTAGGCAATATAGTGAGACTATTTCTCTCAAAAAACAAAACAAAACAAAAAAATGCACAAAACAAAAAATAAAAAAAATTCTATGACCCGCCTTAAGGAGCAAAAGAACTAGTGAGGACCTGGGGAATGAACAACCCAGGGCCTCAAATAGGTGAAGAATTTCTTTTTCATTTTAACTTTATTTTACCCAAGATTGAAATGTATGCAGTTTTAAAAGTCAAGCAGTGCTTCCAATGCTTTTAGTGTGAAAGTGTCCTCTTTGTGTATCTTATGTCTCCTCGTTGAAGAGCCATAATAACAATAAAGTTTGTTAGTGAGTGCTGCCGAAATATTAAACTGTGGAGATTATTCTGTAAAACATTATGGGTGATTTGAGAATAAAAGCAAGGAACTATTGGCACCAGGTAGACTACATGGCAAATAAGATACAAACTTGTTCTGGTTGTTCATCTAGGAGGGTGGGATGGCTGAATGTACTGGAAAGGGTGGGTGGGTCCATTGGCAGGCACAATTCACCCACCATCACAAAGCCCTAAAATGAACACTTGACTACCATCGAGGGAGTGGGGTGGGGCAGTGCCTTGATAGCAGGGGTGGGATGTGGGTGTCAGTCTTAGTAACTGGGTGAGTGGAGTTGGCTGAAGCTACTAGCCATCAGATTCCCCTGTCTCAGCTCAGGTGATGAAACCAGTGAGGCTGAAATGGGGAATAGAACCCGGATGGACCACACAGCAGGTGGGGCCGTCACACAGCAGATTTGGGACAGGCCTGTCACAAGGCAAAGAGAAGCCCTTCCTGCCTGCTCACTGCTGATGGGGCTAGCCCAGATGCATGCATGCAGATGCAATTCGTATGCCTATGTGGAGGGTTGGTTCTTGTCACTCCCAAGGCTGTTGTCCACCTGTCCCCTGATATTCTGCCGGGGTATAGGGGGCAGCAGAGGGGAAGGTTGAATGGTGGCACAAAGTACTTGTTTTGCATCTACTCAAATGACCTTTTTTCTTTTCTAGTCCTTAATATGGTGAGTAACATTGATTGATCTTGCAAATGTTAAACCAACCTTACATTCCTAGGATGAGACCCACTTGATCATGATGTATTATTTTCTTAAATATCATTGGATTCAATTTGTTCAAATACTGTTAAAAATTTTTGTGTTTATGTTTGTTGTAGGAAAACAGTGTGCTGCGTGCATGGCAAGGGTGATGCCATCTTGAAGCAAAACTGCCGTGATGACTGGTTTGACTCCTACATACCAAGGTGTTGTGCAGTAAGGTCTTTAAACAATGCCTGGGCTAGGTGTGGTGGTCACACCAGTAATTTCAGCTACTCAGGAGGTTGAGGTGGAAGGATCACCTGAGCCCAGGAGGTCAAGGCTTCGGGGGGTTTTGATCATGCCACTACACTCCAGCCTGGATGACAGAGTGAGGCCCTGACTCAAACAAACAGACAAACAAACAATGGCCACAGATCTGAAGACTGGAAAGTCCAAGAGCATAGCACTGGCATCTGGTGAGGGACTTAATGCCTCATCATAATATGAGGGAGGGGCAAGAGGGCACACAGGAAAGAGAGAGGCACTGGGGCCAGATATATTCTTATGTCCTTCTTATGTCTACCTGCTCATGTGGGAACTGGCCCACTCCAAGGTGACTACATCAATTCATTTATGAGGGCTCCACCCTCAAAACACAATCACCTCTTAGTAGGTCCCACCTCCCAACACTATTGTGCTGGAGATTAGGCTTCCAATACACGGACTTTCGGGACACATCAAACCACAACAATGTTTGTGATGGATTTTGGACTGAAATTTTCTTTCTTATAATGTCTTTGGTTTTGGTATTCGAATAGTGTTAAACTTAAAGCATGAGTTTGGAAATACTTCCTCCTCTTTAATTTCATGGAAGAGTGTGTAGAATTAATGTTATTTCTTTCTTAAATATTTGATAGAACTTACTAGTGATGCCATCTGAGTCTGGAGTTTTATTTGTGAGAGGAATTTTAAGTAAAAATTCAGCTTTGTAAATGGCTATAGGGCTATTTGGGTAATCTATTACTTCTTCTTGAATGAGCTTTGGTAGTTTGTATCTTTTTTTTTTTTTTGAGTCGGGATTCACTCAGTCACCCAAGCTGGAACGCAGTGACGTGATCATGGTTCACCACAGTCTTGGCTTCCTGAGCTAAGATGATCCTTCCATCTCAGTTTACAGAGGAGCTAGCTCTACTAGCATGTGCCACCACACCTATATAATTTTTTAATTTTTTGCAGAGATGAGGTCTCACTATGTTTCCTAGGCTGGTCTCAAACTCCTTAGCTCAAGCAATCCTCCCACCTTGGCCTCCCTAAGTGCTGGGATTATAGGCATGAGCCACCACTTCCAGCCTGGTAGATGTATCTTTTAAGCAACTGAAGTGTTCTTCATAGTAGTCTCTTATTATCTTTGTATTATAGGTAAAAATTATAATTATGTAACATCCGATTTCTTGATGCAATTGATTATATGGTTTAATTTCTATTTATGTCATCTATTATTTATAAATATTTTCCTGTTTTATTGACTTCTTTTGGATTAATTGAATATTTTAAAAATTTAATTTAATGTTCGAGTCAAGGGGTACAAATGCATGTTTGTTACATGGACATATTATGTAGTAGTGGGGACTGGGTTTCAGCTGGCCCATTCCCTAGATAATGAATATTATACCCAATAGGTAATTTCTGAACCCTAATCCCCTTCTCTGCCTCCCCCCTTATTGGTGTCCTCAGGGAACATGTAGTGTTTGGTTGTCTGTTTCTGAGTCAGCTCACTTGGGATCTACAGCTTCATCCATGTTGCTACAAAGGACATGATTTTGTTATTTTATGGCTGCATAGTATTCCATGGTGTATGTAGACCACATTTTATTTATCCAGTCAATTGTTGGTGGGCACATAGATTGGTTTTATGATTTTACTGTTGTGAATAGGGCTGCAATGAACATATAAGTACTGTAACAGTTTGAAAAGAGGCCATTTTGGTTGTATTGGAACAGTCATTTAGAAAAGACTTGGAAACATATTAAGATTTCCTTTGAAGCCAGGCTCAGTGGCTCAGCCTGTAATCCCGCGCCTTTGGGAGGCTGAGGTGAGTGGATTGCCTGAGCCCGCGGGTTCGAGACCCGCCTGGGCAGCGAGACCTCATCTCTACAATACATCAAGAAATCAGCCGGGCGTGGTAGCACATGCCTGTAATTCCAGCTACTCGGAAGGCTGAGGCGGAAGGATCGCCGGAGCCCAGCAGGCGAGGCTGCGGTGGCCGGGAGCGGCCACTGCACTCCAGTCTGGGCGACAGAGTGAGACTCCAACTCAAAAAAAAGAAAAGATTTCCTTTGTAATGGAGTTGAGCTGAATTTGAAAATTGCTTGAATGTAAAAGTGTACATTTGTCTTAGCCCCCTCTCTCTCCAGCACAGCCTTGTCCAACTTACCAATCCAATCTAGGAAGCCATTGCTGATGCTGAAGAAGGAATAGTCTGTAAGCCAGACCACCTAATGATTAGGAGAGTGGTCCAAGGCTGACAAGAGTGTGTCCGAAAGCCTGGAGTGGGCATTGCCCACCCCCCTCCATCTGTGAATACAAGGACATTATAGTTATAGGCCAGGGCCCCGAGAATAGAAGATTGTTACAATTATGTTTTAAAACAATTTAAAGCTATCGTTTTTACATGTTAGGACTTTCCCTGCTCCCCAAGTGTTGCAATTTTCCGCTGTTTCCTCTAAAAAACTGTAAAAGAAGAAATTGTAAATTCCAAAACGTTATCTAAAATGTCAGCATGACCAGGAGACTTTGTGTCACGCCATTGGTTATGTATCAAAAAACTGTTAATGTAAATCTTATCTTACTAATACTGTACTTAGGCTTTAAACTCAGAGTGGACAAGGGCTATGAATTTGGGGCATAAATACTGGAATGAATTGTGTTACTTTGAGCAGGTTTTTTGGTAGGGATGCTGACCTGTCTCCCTATAACCTGGTTATAGAATTTTTTTTTCAAGCAAAATTTATTTAAAAGTAAATTAGAGAGAGAAAAAGAAAGAAAGAGAGAGAGAGAGAAAGAGAGAGAGAGAGAGAGAGAGAAAAAGAGAGAGAGAGAGAGAGAGAGAGGAGATTCACTTCCCCAAGGTAGGAGAGGTGGCCAAAGCTAAGATAACATGGTGGCCAAAGCTCAAAGAGCCATGTGAAGACACCAGAGTTTGACAAAGCAGTGGCAGTTATAGAAATTAAACACTCCCTTTACTCCCAGTCTCTGCCTCTTGTTTTTGATTGGCCATGAGAGAAAGCAGCTGATTATTGCTCGGACGTTTCAGTACAGGTATCTTTCTTACATAATAATTTATTTTCCTTTGGGCAGATCCCTAGTAGTGGGATTTTTGGGTCAAATGGTAATTCTATTTTTAGTTCTTTGAGAAATCTCCAAACTGAATATATTTCTTTCTTTCTCCTTTGGGGGCTTATTAGTTATTGTATATTTAGTAGTTGTTTCAGGGTTAATAGTAAAAAGCTTGATCACAAGCTACATTTAAATAATTATTAGAGGCACCTACACATATATCTACTAAAAATGAATATGGGTATGTTTCTTGAAGAGTTTCACTCTTTCTATCCAACTGAGTATTACCCAGAGACTAGGGCTGCTTTTCTGTGTAGTTATCTCTTCTCCAGAACTCTGTTCCACAACTTCCTGCTGTCTTGGACTCCCTGAACTCCAGTCTCTGCTCCTTAGCTCAGAGGGACCATGGTGCTCTTCTTGGCAACCCCCTACCCTGTCTGCCAAACTGAATGTCCTTCCAGGTAGAAAGGCACAGGGGAACTGGGCATGGTGGCTTAACCTGTAATCCTAGCACTTTGGGAGGCCGAGGCAAGAGGATTGCCTGAGCCCAGGGGATTGGAGACCAGCCTGGGCAACTCGGTGAGACCTTGTCTCTATAATAAACAAAAAAATAAGCTGGGTGTGGTAATACGCACCTATAGTTCCAGATACTTGGAAGCCTGAGGTGGAAGGATCCCCTGAACCCAGTAGGTCGAGGCTGCGGTGCCACTGCACTCCAGCCTGGGTGACAGTGAGATGTCAACTCAAAAAAAAAAAAAAAAAAAAAAAAAGGCACAGAATATGGGACTGATCTTATTGCTTCCCTTTTCTCTTAAGTCACAGCCCTGATCTCCCCATTGTCCAATATTGTAAAATAATTGCTCCACAGACTCTCCTGGTTTTTCTCACTGTTTAAGGCAGGAGGATAAATCTGGTTCTGTGATATATTTTTAATCCTCTGTTGAATTCATCAAGCTAAAAGGGAGGATTTTTGCACTCATTTTTATAACTGAACATGACTTGTATATATAGAGGCACAGCTTGCGTATGATTAGAAATACATACATGTATGTATATATAAATATATTAATATATACATATGTGTGTGTGTGTGTGTGTGTGCTTTTTACCCAGTTTTTCGTTTGAGGACTCTTATAATGCTAAAATGAACTGGGAAGTTTCTGCTCTTTCTATTTCCTTGAATAAGATCAGGGAATGTTTCTCAACTTCTTTTTCTTTTTCACTACAGTCTCTCCTTCCCCTTGAAGCCCTTTGGATATATTTTCTTCTAATCCCCCACCATGACATTTAATACCTCAGATACACTGTATATCTGCTCATGTACTGAAATCCTTTGAAGGACTATAGACTATTTTAGTATCTAAGATTGGTTTGCCCTTTCCCTAAAACCACACCATTGAGGCTGTAAAGCTTTCCCCTTAGGCTGCCAACCACTTCCCTGAGGGGATGGAGAGAAAGGGACCGAGGCAGCAGTGCCTGGGGGCAACCCATCATCACACACGTGTTCCTCCAGATTCTCACACACGGGATCTCCACACTGCCCCAACATTCTCTCCATCTCCCCAGCCTTCTATCCTGTCTCCCAACGGACTCACGCTTCTGGCATCTGGGCTGCTTTTGCTAATTTCCATTCTGTAGACCTGTTGGGGCCAGAAAAGACCCTGCCAAAGCAGTGGGGCAGTGGGTACAGGAAAGCACACAATTCACCCTCCATGGCTGCACCTACTGCCTCCCACCCTGTTTTCCGATCCCAGCCTGCAACGAGCTTCTTCACCAGCTCACACCTCTTTGGTCTCCTTGGCCTTCTCAGAGTTTATGTTAATTCCTCAGACTGTGACTTCTTTTTGCCTTTCAGCGTCTCAACCCTGGCTCATATTAGAAGGACCCAGGAAATGTTTTTTAAATGCCATTGTCCAGATTCTGCTTCTGGGGAGTCTGACACAATTGGCCCAAAGAGGGCCCTTGATTATCCATAGATTTTAAGTTTCCTGGGTGATTCCAACGGGTAACAAAGGGTTTCAGCCCATGTCTCTAATTTCTTCTGGGTTGATTTTGGGGAAAGGACCTCACAGTCCAGGTTTCATAATTTTCCTGTCAGTAACTAAAAACATGTATTTTGTTTAATGTTCAAATTATTGAGCTCACATACTTAATAAATACATATTTTCAAAATAAGTTATCTTGACAATTCAGGATGAGTATATTGTGATGAAATTCTCTTAAATCATTTAAAATGCAATAATAAATTCACTATGGCTGATTTTTTGGGAATACTTCAGATATCATAAAACTTTTGCAAATGCAGTGACTACAAAGCTTATTATTACACTTACACTTGAACTTATTCTAAAGCCTCCGAACAATGGACTTATTCATTTCTTTGATAATTTATGTGCTTGTTTTATACCTTCCTCGGGGATATGAGTATACTTATTTTAATATCTTCCTAGGGTTTCAGTAATATATTTTTATTCCTTCCCAGGGGTGGAATAATATTACTAGACCCAAAAGAAAGTGTATATGTGCTCTGCCCAGCTGAGGCTGCAAGGTCTAGATTACAGGCAGATCCATTTTGGGTCTGGGCTCAGGACTTATCATTGAGCTGAGTTAACTCCTGGTGTTACCACAATACAATTCTTAAGGTTACACCTTCACTTAAGTTTTTTTTTTTTTTTTTTTTTAACAACCTGGTGTCTTTCAGGAAATGATGGACTTTTAAAGTCACACTTTGCCAAAGTTACATAACCCAATGTCCTATGAGTATGATATATTGACTTGGTCTGGTCCCCTTTTGAAGAATTATGGATTCCTTACTGGTGTTTTATTAAAATGAGTAGGGCCATCTAGTGGTTTCATTTCCTGTGAGATGAGGCTTTGGGCCTGGGTAGGACAGTCTTTCTCTTTGGGACATGTGACTAATTCCTGCTTGGGAGACTCTTGCTACAGACGAAATGTTTGTGTTCCATCAATTTCATACACTGAAATCCTGACCCCCCCAGGTGATGGTGTTGGGTGTTGGGGCCTTTGGGGGTGATTAGATTGCAGCTGCCCTGTGACTGGGATTAACGCCTATGTAAAAGACAACTCAGAGAGCTCATTTGTTTCATTGTGGGAGGACATAGCAAGAGGGTGGCTGTCTATGAGGAATGGGCTCTCACCAGACACCAGGTCTGCTAGCACCTCAATCTTGGCCTCCCAGCCTCCAAAACTATGAGAAATCAATCTTTGTTATTCATTTATTCATTAATTTATTTGAGTCAGAGCCTCACTCTATCACCCAGGCTGAAGTGCAGTGGGACAATCACAGCTATTGCAGCCACAACCTGCTGGGCTCAGGTGATCCTCCTGCCTCAGGCTTCCAAGTAACTAGAACTGCAGTCACGGGCCACCACGCCTGGCTAGTTTTTTGATTTATTATTAGAGATGATGTCTTGCCAAGTTGCTCAGGCTGGTCTTGAATTCCTGGGCTCAGGCAATCCTCTTACCTCTGCTTCCCAAATTATTGGGATCACAGGCATGAGCCACTGCACCTGTCTAATATATGTTGTTTATAAGTCACCCTATGTTGCCCAGGCTGGAGGACAGTGGTATGATTAGGGCTTACTGCAGCCTTGACCTCCTTGGCTCAGGCAGTCCTGCCACCTCAGCCTCTTGAGTGCAGGGAATACAGGTGTGCATCACCACACTGGCTCCATTTTTAAAAAATGAAGCAGTTAATTTTTTTATTTTTGTAGAGACAAGGTCTCACTATGTTGCCCAGGCTTATCTTGAACTTTTGGGCTCAAGCAACCCTCCTGACTTGGCCTCTCCAATTGTTGGGATTATAGGTGTAAGCCACCACACCCTGTTGACATTTTTAGAAATAACAGCCTTTTCAGAGTAAGACAACCCTGTTGAATCTTTCTTCCATGTGATAGTTTTGTGTAATCATTGATCCTGATTAAGTATGGGAATTTCTATCCACCTAAATTATCTTATGTTAATCTCAGAACCAACCAAACCAGTCCTCCTTCTTCTTGAGACAACTTCTGTTATTATCCTGGATTATCGGGTGCTTGGTTCCATAATTTTATTTTTTCCTCAGAAACAAATACATGCATATGTATTTATGTTTTTATAAGACAGTAATATAGTGGGGGAAACAAAATAACTATGTATAAAAATACTTATTAAAGATCATTCATAAGAAACACTCATAATCAGTTATCCATTTTTTTACCAACCATATTTTTATACTAACTTTATTAATTTTCTCTTTTAAGTATAATTATGAGTCCATGGTCTTTCATAAACAACTTGCTCCAAGAAGCCATAATGATATTTTATGTTAAAATTGTCATAGCTGTATGTATGGAAGCCTTAAATTGGATCCATTGACTTTTTGGTATTGTCTCTAACATTTAAAAAATAAGATTCTAAGCCGGGTGTGGTGGCTCACATCTATAACCCTAGCACTTTGGGAGGCCAAGGCAAGAGGATTGCTTGAGCCCAGGAGTTTGAGACCAGCCTGGGCAACATAGCAAGACCTCATCTCTACAAAAAAAAAAAAAAATCAACCAGGCATGGTGGCATATACCTGTAATCCCAGCTACTCATGAGGCTAAGGAAGAAGTATCACCTGAGCCCATAAGGTTGAAGCTGTGGTGAGCTGTGATTGAACCACTGCACTCTAGCCTGGGCAACAGAGTGAGACCCTGACTCATAAATAAATAAATCCTATTTTCTATATCCATTAGCAACAGAATTCCAGGCTCATTCTGATTATTTTATTTCCCAGCACCAAGAAGTTCACTGTCCTCTGTAGAATCCTGGTTTCTCTCGCTCTCTCTCTTTTTTTTGTCACCCAGGCTGAAGTGCAGTGGCAAGCTGCTCATGGCCACTGCAGCCTCGATCCTTCTACCTCAGCCTTTCAATTAGCTGGAACTGTAGGCACGCATCACCACGCCTGGCTGATTTTTTGATTTACTGTAGAGATGGGATCTCGCCAAGTTGCCCAGGCTGGTCTCAAACCGGTGTGCTCATGCAATCCTCTCACCTAGGCCTCCCAAAGTGCTGGGATTATAGGCATGAGCCACCGCACCTGGCCCTGGTTTCTCTTACTTGACAGCACTATTAGAATAGTGGGCACAGGTAGCCGGGCTCGG
>NW_007231874.1:150467-157096 GCF_000164805.1 Carlito syrichta | reverse complement strand
GAGCCCAGCAGGTCGAGGCTGCGGTGGCTGGGAGTGGCCACTGCACTCCAGTCTGGGCGACAGAGTGAGACTCCAACTCAAAAAAAAAAAAAAAAAAAAAAAAGAATAGTGGGTACGGGTGAAAGCCCCTGAGAGAAAGGGGCATTTCTGCTAATGCTGCTGAGCCATTTGCACTGGGAAATGTGACTTTCAAAAATAAACTGGGACAGGGCGTGATGGCTCAAGCTTGTAGTTTCAGCACCTTAGGAGGCCAAGGCAGAAGGATTCCTTGAGCCCAGAGGTTTCAGTTTGAAGTTGAGCCATGACTATGCCCCTGTGCTCTAGCCTGGATCAGTAAGATCCTGTCTTGAAAAAAAGAAATCATGTTTTCCAGTGATTTTTCTCTTTTTTGAGTCAGAGTCTCACAGTCACCCAGGCGGGAGTGCAGTGACATGCTCACGGCCACCAGTCTCGACCTGCTGGGCTCAGGCCACCCTTCTGCCTCAGCCTTCCAAGTAGCTGGAACCACAGGCACATGCCACCATGCCTGGCTAATTTTTTGATTTATTGTAGGTCTTGCCAAATTGCCCAGGCTGGTCTCGAACCTGTGGGCTCAGGTAATCCTCTCGCCTCTGCCTCCCAAAGTGCTGGAATGACAGATATGAGCCACCACACCCAGCAAAATTTTCTAATTTAAAGTTGTTATACTGCTGAACACTACTTTTTCTTTCTTTTTTTACGTCAATGATATCATCTGATCCTAAGACCTTTTCCCCAGGAACAGCAGCCAGTTCAATAAACATGTGCTCCTGATAATGGTCCAAGCCCTGCCCTGCCTTGAGGGTGTCAGGACAGCAGGAGATGAACCAGTTGTTCATCTGTGTCCTCTGTTCTTTTGCCACAGGGCCTTAGCTGTGGCTTGTCAGATACCTCCTCAGCCTTGGAACATAACACCATGAGCACCACTTCATGGAGGCTGAGATTAACACAGGGATTTAAAAAAATGGTTTCCCAGTGAGGTCTTGGGAGATTGAGACACAACAGCAGACTGAAACCTGGAGACACAGACACAAAGGGATGAAAACAAAGGCTTGGAGGGAATAATGGAAGGAGAGTGAGGGGGATGAGCCCTGCGTGGGAGCGAGGGCACTGGGGGGATGAAAGACAGCAAGAGGGTCATGGAGAGATCTGGGCCAAGAACTGAGAGAGAAGACAGATGTGGGGACAATGACTGACACTGAGAAAGGATTTGCAACAAAACCCAAGAAGACACGAGGGAACAACGTGGGGGGAGTAAAGAAGGAGAAGTGGTTGGAAGGGGAGAGAAGAGAGAGACATGCACATGGTTTCTTCCCAGACACAAACACAAGCCCGGGACTTGCTGGCTGAGACTCCAGCAAGACCTAGATGGTTTTAACTGATCTCAAATCCATCACGTAGGGTGTGTATGGACGTCAAGGACAAACCTCTGTGGGACTCGGGCCATACTTCCATTTCTGTCTGACTTGGTTCACTGGGTCTCTGTCCCCAGGATCCCATGCTAGGCTGTGGCCCCCCATGTTTACCTTGCTGGCCATCGTAGGGTAACAGGCTTCGTGAGCTCAGTGGCCACTTCTAACTTCTGGCCAATCCAGTGCCAGAGATCTCTGCATTCTTATACGCACTACAGGGATTTGCTGAAGGCCAAAGGTCTCAGCAGAGCTGTGTCTGTGCTTGACACATGCAGGGGGTCACACAGGGCCCAGGACTGACAAAACACCGTTTGAAACGTAAGCTGAGACCTACTGTTATTACCCTGGGAGACACTTCTCAGAGAACGACCGGGGTGATATGTCAATTGTTCTGATCATTGCGTGTTGTAAACATGTATTGAAATACCATACTATACCCCATAAATATGTATGATTATTTTATGTCAATTTATAATAATAATAAAAGTAATTAATTGTGTAATGCTTTTAAAAAGCATGGCTTAGTCATACTCACCTCAGAATCCCCCGTGCGAGTGTTACAATTCCATGGTCTGTTTGTTTCTACTCCCTTTCCTCAGACTCATTCTCTGTGGGTAGGTCCCAGCATTCTTATTTTTTGTTTATTTAAAAAATTTTATTTTTGTATTAAGCATACACTCCATACAACTGATTATTTTTACTTCTAGATTAGGGTTCAATTTTTCCTAATAATTTTGTAGACCTTCAGAGAACATAGAAGTAGCATGTTATTATTGTTTAAATCATTATTTTTAAAGTTTATCATAGTTCCCAAAAAACTAGAATAGGTAATAAAAATTAGATGGAAAATAAAAGCAAATTTTAAAATTATGTAGAAGATATCTATATCTTCATGCATATTTATTTATATTGTGACATAGTATTTGTTTTCTTTTTTATTTATTTTCCTGCATTCTCAACAGGCTCTCAGATGACTGTTCTGCATATCGAGTTCTATGACCAGTGCTTTGACACTGGAGCCACGAGCCTCTTGGTCGACCCCTGGAGCCTGGAAGGGAGATCACAGTAGCCTCACCACCATAAGAAAGTCAACCTGCTCAGACCCCAAGGTATAGATCCCCTATTAACCTGAAGAAATGATTTTGCAACAGGAGAACAAGAAGGAGAATTCAAAGGAACTTTTTGCAATGAGCTTTGAAAATGCTAACTTGACACATTTTAAGCATCTAAGGCCCATGCCGTTCTCCCCTAGCTGATATCAGATTAGCCGAGATGGGTCCATTCTGACAGGTGTGGATGAGGCTCGGGTCATGTGTCCAGCTGACTGTGAAACCTGAGAACAGGAAGGGGGGCAGCCAGCAACAGAGCATCTTGGAAGATTGTGCTGCAAAGACAGAAGACTGAGAATTTGCAAAAACGATGCTTCTTGTTTCCGCCCTGTGGAATGGGCTGCTGATGGTGATGGCAGTGCTGACAGGATGGGACTAGTCACCCCCATGCGGGGCAGGTGAGACCTTTGGCCTTCAGCAAATCCCTGCAGTGCGTGTAAGAATGCAGAGATCTCTGGCACTGGATTGGCCGGAAGTTAGAAGTGGCCACTGAGCTCACGAAGCCTGTTGCCTTACGATGGCCAGCAAGATAAACATGGGGGACCACAGCCCAGCATGGGATCCTGGAGACAGAGACCCAGTGAAACAAGTCAGACATCACCATGGAATATTATTTCTAAGGTCAGATACCTGATCACTGTTGAACTTGACCTGCAGAGTTGATGTAGATGTTTTATAGGCTTCACATGGTATTTAGTGTACAATGCGTTTAGCACACAGTGGTTTCCTGTCGACCTGCTGAGAAACCAAAATTTCAATAGGAAAATTTATATTTTGTGGGAGACTTTCATCCCACAGAGCTAAAAATAAACGAATAAAATTCATAGTAATGTGCCCTGCCTTTTAGATTCCACCTTTGATAACATATTTCCAGCATTGTGTTCATGTTCTTGACATGCTGTTCTTTAGGGTGCTTTCACTGTGCGTAAGGATACCCCTCCCTGACACTATTGTAGTACCTGTGAGTACTACTAAGCACTATATAAGTACCCTGCTAACCATCAGCTTCAGAATTACTGATTTTCCTTTCTGCTCTGTGCAGTGGTGTACACACAGTGATGCTCAAAAGACTGGATGGTAGGCTTCCAGGCAGGGCCACCATGGGGCGGTTGGAACTATCTTTGATGGCTGGCTCATGAGGGGCTGAACTTCGCATCTGGAAGGTGCTGGTGCATAGGGCTGAAAATTGCAGGAGGAGGGATGTTCAGAAGCTGAGAACTGTCTCTAAATGGGAATCCAACTCAAATGAAACTGGTCTGTCTACACAAACCCAGATAAAGCTGTATTACTCATCTAGATGTTTTGCCAAGCACTAAAGATATAGCAATGAAGGAAGGTGACAGACATGGTCAGGGAACTTATAGACTGGAGGAGGGGACAGGTAGGAGAAAAGGAAATTACAAGTAAGCCCTATGAGAGGAGTTCAGGGAGTTGAGTATTGTTTAGCCAGGTGAACGAGTAAAATGTTGCAAAATGCCCTGGGACATAGAGACAAGAGATAGCATGACATGTGTGGTGAATGGTAGTGTTCAAAATGCTTGCAACAATGTTTCCCATCTCACATGCTCTTCTGACAATGTGACTTTGACACTCCCTTTGCCAAGAGCAGGGTCGATGTGCTTTGGGATCGGAAAGTGGTGCTGTGTGACTTCTGAGGCTAGGTGATTGAGCTTAGGAAACAGATTCTTGGAACCCATCTGCCATGCTATGAGGAACCGTGTTCTGGGTGACTGACCAGCTGAGCTCCATGATTAGTCAGTATCAACCACTAGCCATGCAAGGGGTCAACCTGCAGATTAGGTCAAACCCCAGCCCTTGCTGAGCCCCAGACATCATGCAGCAGAGACAAACCCCAGCAGCAGGAAGGTCTTCAAGCATGGTCCAATCAGGGCTCCTTCTCAACTTCTCTGTAATTTCCCAGCTTTCACCTTCTGGGTGTGGCTGGCTTCTTTCTTGGTGTTAAAGCAGCTACAGTGTCTCCAGTCTTCACATCTGTACAGCTCAGATTCAGAGCAAGAGAGGGAGAGCTCTCTTATCCCCAACTGTTTCAGCAAAACAAAACACCTCTGCACTTCTCCCTGGTTAGACCTACCTGAGCCAATTACTGATGCTAGAGAAATTCCTTGTGTTGATTGGCTTATGTCTGACTTACTGTACAACAAATGAAGCAAGAGGCATGGAGCTATGCCAACCAGCTTATGTCAATCAAAGCCTGTCCCTAGCACTAGGAAGTGAACTTGATCCTACCCAACCAAATTTCTGCTCTTCTGATGGAGGAGGATATTAAACAAAACAAAACAGAAACAGAAGTCTATATTTATGTTTCCCAAGCCATTTTCTATAAACCACTAGTGAACCCTGGCTGTCTAAGTAAGTGGACTTCAGGTAGTTAAGGGATTTCAGAGAGGCCAAAACTATTTAATTGTTTTTACATATATCCCATAAATTTGGAACATAAATTTACTTATAATGTATAGTAACATATGGGCATGTTCTCATTTTTACATTCTTTAAAAATCTTAATTGTTTATTAATACATAACATTTGTACATATTTATGGGGCCTATGTGATATTTTGATACATGCATACAATGTGTAATGATCAAATTAGCATATCCAGGATATCCATCACCTGGAATATTGATTATTTCTTTGTGTTGGGAAATTTCAAACCTTCTAGCTATATTGAAAAATATACTATATTGTTGTTCACTACAGTCATCCTACTCTGTTAGTGAACTAGACCTTGCTCCTTCTAACTGTGTATTCTTAGAGATTGTGCGTGTTCCCATGAGTCATCTTCTGCAGAGACCATGCAGCTCATCAACACTTACGTTCTCTCGACCACCTGCCTCTGAGTGTCAAGAGGCATGGGTCCATGACCATCCCCTTGAGATCCCCAGCCACGGCACAGTTCCTGGCGTGAGCTTCCTTTGTTTGCATATTTGTTGTTTCTATTACGATGTGTTGAACCCTAGTTCACAAAAATGGTTTGTTAAAGCTCAGAGAAATGAAGAGCATATTAAATCAATACCAAGATGCAAATTAGATACACATAAACAGTGAGCTGACCTAATGGAGGAGGAAAAAACAAGTGTGCTAGGAAGATGGAATCCGTAAATATGATTCTACCAGAGCAGATGGAAAGTAAAATTGTGACTAGGAGGCAACATGTGAAACCTACATAGAGTTAGTGTTATGGAACTCATGATCCTTTAACCCCCAGCCATCAGTTCATTCTCTATTACGCCCAAACCACTGTGGCCTTTATATAATTGTCAAACAAAGCAGAGCTTTCGTCACTAGACTGAATTTTTCCAGAACTAGTAAAAAGCAGTGCTTTTAGACATGAAATCGACAGACATCATTGCTCAAGGTGAAGTAGAGGCTGAAGTTGCGGAGGCATCATGCAACCTTGCATTCTTCAGAGGAAAACAGAATGAGCCCTGTCGATATCTAGACATTATAAATAAGCCACAAAGTTAATGCCCAATATTTGGCTCGAATAGAAGGTTGGAATTCCTGTTTCAATTGATATTGTTGGGAGTTGCATACTGTCACAGGCATCAATGTAGAGAGTAATCACTCTCAGTTCACATACAGGTGGGTATTTTGTTCTATGGTTGTATTAAGGCCAGGTTGCATGGAACACAAATCAGAACCTGGAAATCTGCATATTATGAAGGAGGGAAGGGTGCTCAGTGACATTCTTCTCCAGGGAAACCTCAGGCTGCAGAATATTCTTTAACTGGTTAGTTAATGACTATTTTGTGAACTATGATATAAACTGAAAAAAGAGGCATTCAGATAGTTGTGATTAAATTAAATAACAGCTATGTTCACAGGAAAGAACGTGGTTAATATACTAATAAAAAACTATTCATAGAGAAAATACTAGTGGTTTACATTTTCTTGGTGTTAAGAATATAATAAGGCCGGGCTTGGTGGCTCAGCCTGTAATCCCAGCACTTTGGGAGGCCGAGGTGAGTGAATTTCCTGAGCCCGCGCGTTCGAGACCCGCCTGGGCAACTTGGTGAGACCTCATCTCTACAATAAATAAAAAATTAGCTGGGCGAGGTAGTGCACGCCT
>NW_007231874.1:147565-150428 GCF_000164805.1 Carlito syrichta | reverse complement strand
GCTGTGGTGGCCAGGAGCAGCCACTGCACTCCAGTCTGGGCGACAGAGTGAGACTCCAACTCAGAAAAAAAAAAAAAGAATATAATAAAAGTGGCTGGGTGCTATAATCCCAGCCCTTTGGGAGGCTGAGGCAGGAGGATGGTTTGAGCCCAGAAGTTCAAGGCTGCAGTGAGCTATGATTGTGCCACTGTACTCTATCCTGGGTGAAAGAGCAAGAACTTGTCTCTATATGATAATAATAATAATAATAATAATAATAAAAGTGAAGTCATTGAGTATATGACTTTTCATCATGCTATATGGAGACTTGAGTGGCACATTGGGAGGTATAAGGTTGCTGGGATTCTGTCCCCTGGGAAGAAGCGACACGAATGACTCTGACTGAGCATAAAGAAGGAAAAGTCCATTGAGGCCACCTCCTTTACTTAAGTTGTTCTTTGCGGATGTGGAGAATGCCCCCAACCATTTTTGAATGGTCTCAACCATGAGGATGACCTTGAGGAATAAGGCTCTATGCCAGATCAATAAGCACTGGGCAAGGCGTGAGGAATGGTGAAACTGGGCCCCTGGGCATTGAAAGTCAGAAGAAGAAAGGGCAGATCAAGCAGAACAGATGGAGGCCAGGACACCCTGGGAGCCGGGGGAGGTGGAAAGTTTGCTCTGTCAGCAAGGAGGCAAGATATTGAGGGGGTCCCTTAGGAACCTCTTGATTTGCTTAGTTACCACAGATAGTGAACACTCTCATAATGCAAGCTAGGAAGCATATAGGAAACCAGAGCTCCCATCAGACTGGAGAAGCAAGAACTCTTCCATGTGCCAATTCTCACTTGATAAGCCAATCTGTCTAGTAAGGAAGGAAGGGAGATGTATGACTTCACAGTGAACCACTGTGGCTGCAAATACAGTGCAGAGGACCTCAACCTCAACTGGCCTTCATTTCAGAAAGCCTATAGAATAACATCTGGGCATTCAAATAGGATTGGAAAAGAGGCAGAGGATCAGAATATCCCCCAGGATGCACTGTCAAGTGAAATCCCTTAAAGCAGTCCAGAACTGTGGCAAAATTTCCAAGCAAGAGCCTGAATCCTAACCATACAGGCAGGGGTCACACTGGAACTCACTATGCCCTAAACATGGTAGTCATTTTTCCAGGGTCCTGGAATCACTATATATTTGAGGAGTCTCTAACATGAAAGACAGAAACTAAAACTAACAAAGAGAAAAAAGCAGCTTGGGGAAGGTTATCTGAAGATGAGGAAACTAACAAAGAACACAAAACAAAAGCCTATCTTTGATACAGAGAGCTCAGAGAAAATACTGATCCATGGCACACGAAGAGGATACTACTTAAGAACTACCTCCTGGAAAACAAACAAAAAATCAGCTCTGAGCAGTTATAGTGACAATGGCAAAACATTAAAAACTCGGTTTGGGAACTTTCTGTTTCCAGAAAAGGACAGTTATGTTATTTGAATCAGCTATCCCACCGGATAAAAATTTTGAACAGCTGGACAAAATATATTAAGACATTTTTAAAGCATCAAAGACAAAACAAAACCACAAGGAATTACAAGGTCAAAGCAAAGTAAAAATGAGAATTCAGAAGGGCAAAAAAAGGACAGAAGCCATATTTACCTGATGATGCTTGCCAGACCTGGACAACTAGGACATTTGTTTTGATAATATTACAGAGAGGTGGGAACAGAAGTAAAAACCCAACAACCGCAAAATGGAATTTCAAGTCCTGAATGGGTTTAAGGTGGTCTCTGACTAGTATGACTCCATTGGTAAACTTTAAGACCTTGAATAATCTCTTCTCTGCACAAAAATCACTCCCGAGGACCCCCCCCCCACTATCTCTCTCTCACTCATTTTAATATATGAAAGTGCAACTGTCAGTGAGTGTGTGGGTATGTGGAACAACTGGAACTTGTATTGTCTGCTTATGAGAGTGTAAACTGATAAAGATCATGTTAGGAAGCAATCTGACAATTTTTTAAAACTTTTTTTTTTAAGATGTGGGGTACAATTTAGGGTTAGGTACATAAGTGGTCATTGTACAGGTCAAGTTTGGGCCTCCCATTGGTCCTCACTTTGCCTGATTTAGGACCAGGTACCCTTATTAATGTTATGGGCCCCTTCCCTGGCAGTGTCCTGTTACTGACAATCTCTTTCCTGTAGTGTTATGATAAATGTTCAGGGTCCACTTGTGAGTGAGAACATGGGGTACTCAGTTCTTTGTTTCTGTGATAGGTCACTGAGTAGGATGGGCTCTAAATCCATCCATGCTGCTGCAAAGTTCATATTTCTGTCCTTCTTTTTAGTCACATAGTATTCCATTTTGTATATGTACCACATTTTTTTTTTTATCCAGTACAATTTCGTTGGGCAGCACAGTTGGTTCCATGTTTTTGCTATTGTGAATAGTGCTGCAATAAACATGAGTGTGCAGGTATCTTTATTGTAAAATGATCTGAGTTCCTCTGAGTATATTCCCAGAAGAGGAATTGCTGGGTTGTATGAAGGTCGATTTTTAGATCTTTTGGGAATTACCACACTGTTTTCCACAGAGGTTGTACCAATTTACACTCCCACCAACAGTGTAGAAGTGTTCCCCTTTTTCTGCATCCTCTCCAGCATCTGTTGTTTTTTAAGTTATTGATGATGGCCATCCTGACTGGAGTTAGATGGTATCTCAGTGTGGTTTTAATTTGCATTTCTTTGATGACTAGTGAGGCTGAGCCATGTTTTCATGTATCTGTAAGCTGCTCATATGTCTTCTTTTGAGAAGTGTCTATTCATATCTTTTGCCTACTTTTCTTTTTTTTTTTTGAGTTGGAGTCTCACTCTGTTGCCCAGACCG
>NW_007231874.1:124538-147417 GCF_000164805.1 Carlito syrichta | reverse complement strand
GGTCTGAACCCACGGGCTCAGGCAATCCACTCACCTCAGCCTCCCAAAGGCGCGGGATTACAGGGTGAGCCACCGAGCCCGGCTCTGCCTACTTTTTAATAGGGCTGTTTTTTTTCTTTCAGCACATTTGAGTTCCTTGTAGATCCTAGATGTTAGACCTTTGTCAGATATACAGTTGGCAAATGTTTTTTCCCATTCTGTGGGCTGTCTCACCACTCTCTTAATGGTTTCTTTTGTTTTGCAGAAGCTTTTCAGTTTGATGTGGTCCCACTTTGTCTATCTATGGCTTTTGGAGTTTTTATCAGGAATTGGTTGCCTGTTCTGATTTCCATAAGGGTGGCAATCTGACAATATTCAATACAGCTGAGTGTGTGCATGAGGTCCAGCAACTCCGCCACTAATTGTGTATCTCTCAGAATCACAGGTCAACAGGCATGTTCCAAGCAGCATTGTCTGTACTAACTTTAAACTAGAACTCTCTTGATGCCCACCAGCAGGAAAACAGACACAGAGATTGTGCTTTGGCCATACAACCAGATATCAAATAGCAGCAAGAATGAAAGAAGCAGAACCACTCCCACCTATGCAGATAATCCTCAGAAACATAATACTGAATGAAAAGATGCAGAAAATACATATTTTATGATATCGTTTATATAAAATTGGAAAACATAAAAATCCAATTCTTTAAAGTCCCTGTGTGTTTATATATAAACATGAATGAATCAGCATAAAATTCATAGTAGTATTGACCTCTGGGGAGAGAGACAGCACAAGACTTCATCTCAATTTGTGATGTTTTATTTTTCAAATGTGAAACAAATGTGGAAGAATGTTCAGATCTGTTCTACTTGGTCGTAGAGACAGGGCAACTATTTGAGGTACTACTTTAAAAGTATTTCTGCATGTTGAAATATTTCAAGACAAATGAAGACAAGAAGTCGATTTGAGTGCTCAGGCTTAGAGGGGGGTGTGTGAGGGATTAATAAATAGTGTCATTGTCTCCTGAAGAGAAATGGCAAGTTGTTCCAGTCCTCAAGGAGTGGATTTATTCTTTAGGAGTCGTTTATTCTGTGGAGCTTTGAATCTCCTTTCTTTCCATAAAGGATTTGAGGTAACTCGCAACAAAAGACACATACAATGAACCATGAAAACATAAACATAAGTAGGAAATCAGGATCAAAGATAACAAATATTCCATCAATACTGGTTAACCACAGTTGCTGTGATCAAGTTTCAGACTTGGCTCTGAACTTCTTGGCAACTGTAACCACTCTGTCTCCAGCTGACCCATGAATGCAGGTTACAAAAACTAACCTTGGTTCTTCAATGCTTAAATGGAATAATTTCCTGAGCAGTTGTTCTTTATTCTCTTTTGCCTTACTAACTAGCCAGGTTTCTTTCTCTCTCTTCCTCTCTCTTTCTCTTTTCTTCTCTCTCTCCCTTCTTTCCTTTCTGCTTTCCCTCTCTCCTTTTTTCCCCCTTCCAAAAACATCTTATTAAACAAACTGAACTGGGAGAATAAAACCTAGGTTTGCTCAAAGAGGGGTGAGTAGGACATGTTTTGGTCTGTCAACAAACTACTGATAGATAGCTATGGCCTCAAAACATGGAAAGACACAGGTGAATAATTATCTACTCTCTTAATAAGCTTAACTACAATGAATGAAATCATAAAGGAAAACAGTAAGATAAGACTATACACAAAATCTTAGAAATGTAGATAGATCAAAATTCAAAGCTAAAAGGCAAAAACACTGTGATCATCATTCAACAAGTGGCAGGTTTATTCTCTGAAATATAAAGATAACATCGACAAGTACTGGCATACCCCAATGCCTCTGATGCTTACAATTCTAGACCAACCCATAGTTCTCCTCAACCCCCACCTCCTCTGTCTACACCTCCATCACCTGCACTTGGGTAATTAACAACTGTCTCAAATGCAACACACATAAGACGAATTCCTGATCTGCCTCCTGAAAGATGCTCCCATTCCATTTTCAATCATCCAAGCCAAAACATCATGGATTCCCGTCAGACCCCAACATCCAATCTATCAGTACATCTTGTTGGCTTTGTCTTTAAAAAACACCCAGAGCCACCCACTTTCTGACACCTGTTCTGTCACCCTGATCTGAGCCACAAGGACCCCTTGCCTTGAAGAGCCCAGCAATCTCCCAAGTCATCTCCCTAATAACTTGATGATTGCTCTTGCCCCTTCCTCAGGCTAATTCTCCACCTATTATTGGTGAGAATCTGGCCAATATTTTTATATGAATACATATATCCTTAAACAATACCTAATACCATACATGTGTACTTATACATTTTACATTATTATTCATACTGTACACAATGTTCTGCAAAGTGCTTTACAGGTAAACATACTTGAGAAATTGTCATCTTTCATTTGCCTTCCTCATCATAATGGCAAAACATGAAAGCAGATCAGGAAAGATCATGGGCCTCAAACTTCTTCCCAGATGCTGAATCCATTAGCCCCTACTACTTGTTGGTTGAACTACCCACAGGTGAGTGTTCCCACCTCCCTGTGCCTGTTTCCTAATGTTCAATTGGGGATGATCATCATTTGTACATCACAGTGTTAGATGTGACATGAGAATGCACGTACAGAGCTTATAACCATGTAAGACACTGCTCAGTGTGTCTTTGTTGTTGCAATCATTATTACTCATTAAGAAGACTGAAAATCCCTGTGCACTCCCTGCCCCGATCAGGACTAGACCAGGAGCAGTGGAGGGCTGCCCTGGCTTGCACGCCTTTGGTGGAGTGAGGCTTAGGGCGTGGGGAGCTGATCTCAGCACCATCTGCAGCCTCAGAGTCACCAGCACAGTGAGTGGCCATTCCCAGACTGAGCAGCACACTTAACCATCTAGCTGCTGAGCCAGAACATGGGGTACAGTATGTCCCTACAGGAGACGTATGGAATGTTTCTGGTTTTGAGGCAACCACTTGAGATCACTTGGGGGAAAAAAGCAATTATTTGGCACACACTGGCCTGGGCAGTGTCAGACTGCATGATGGGCATCTCTTCCCCTTCCCCCAAAGCCCTGGAAGACTCCAAGTAGAAGGGACAATTTGTTCCATGAACCACCACTCACAACACAGAACCCTCACTTGGTCCCAGACCTAGCAGGCCCTGCTCCCGTTGCCCTTTTGTCTGGGGACTGTCCTTACCAAGGAACTCCAGTAAGTAAAGCGAGTTTGAAGGATGGAACCAGGTGGGAGGACACAGCCATGAGATATTGGGATTCAAGAAGCAGAAGGCTGCAGGGGACAGTGGGGAAGACAAGAGGGAACTCAGGCAGGAAGGAAGGAGAGACCACAGCCGAGGAGGAAGGGGGTTGGTTTCAGGAACAAACTCTGTTACTGGCCTGACACAAAAGGTCTGGGAGGGGCCAGCAGGGGCAGGGAAGACTTGCTGCCAATGCACTGAGTGCTCACTGAGGGTTCCTCAAGCTCTCAGAATGCCTGGGCCACAAATGAATGTGAGGGTCAAGTCTCCTAGCACAGCGATGGGAGGGAGAGGAGGGCAGCAGACAGGAAGCTGGACAGATGACTTATCAAACAGCCAGGCCATCACCTGCAAAGTCTAGAGCAAGCCATGGTCACCCACACTCCTGAGCAGTCAGTCATATGTTTCCACATCTTTCCTATCTACGAGAAGTACACAAACAAGATGCTGGTTCTCCTCTCACCATCACCCACAAGCTAGGATCTCATTTCTTTCTTTCTTTTTCTTTTTTTTTTTTTGAGTTGGAGTCTCACTCCATCACTCAGTGCAGTGGCACTCCATCTGGAGTGCAGTGGCACGCTCACGGCCACCCCAGCGTTGACCTGCTAGGCTCTGGTGATCCTTCTGCCTCAGCCTTCCAAGTAGCCAGAACTATAGGCGTGTGCTACCACGCCTAGCTAATTTTTGATTTACTGTAGAGATGAGGTCTCGCCAAGTTGCCCAGGATGGTCTCAAGCTCTTGGGCTCAGGTAATCCACTCACCTTGGCCTCCCCTAGTGCTGGGATGACAGGCTGAGCCATTGAATCCGGCCAAGAATTCCTGTGTCTTGATCAGCGTTGTTTTTCTGAAGCCACGGTATCTCTCGCCATGGCAACAGGCTCCAGTCACCTTCTCACCAGCATGGATCAGGCCAGAGCCCTGCTGGCATCGTCTACCTGATTGATCTTCAAAAGAAATGTGAAAAATTAGAACCCTTTACCCCGGCATCCCTAATGCGAGGTGCAGTACCCAGGCAGGCCTATATAAACCCAGAGTGGCCATCAGTGGAAGGAAGCATCTTTCAGAAGCAGATGCAGTGATCCGTAACCACATTTCACATTCACTCAGGATTCCACAAGATGATGCAATCTCTTCTGAGCACAGCTTTGACTTATTCTCCGCCCAATGGGACTCCTGGGACCTCCCGTGGAGGCCTGAGGAGGCACCCCTAGAAGAATGGGCCTGCTCCCATCTCGGAAGCCTGCAGGGATCCCACCTACCTGAAGAGGAACATACAATAAACGTGACAATTCTGACTGGACTAAGGAGGCAGATACTTTTTTTTTTTTTTTACTAATTTATTAATAAGTTTATTCTTCATTGATAGAAAAAGAACATATTTTTGGCTTTCAAATTGTGACATAAAATAAAAAAGCAAATAACTGAAGGTTTCCAGCTAAAGTGGCTAGAAGCAACTCATGCGGAATCGCCAGTGCACACTGCGTACTCTGGGCCATAGAGCAGGGGCCCTGGCCCAGCAAAACTGGAAACCAGGGCCAGGTCCCTCCAGACGCGGCTTCCTTCCCAAAGGCTGCTCAGTCTTCATCCGTGGGAGGTTCATCCGCCTGTCTCCTGCTTTCCTTCTGAACTTTTAACTATGAGAACAGTGGGCAATAATGCTTTGAGGCTAGTCTTTCTGCCTTGTAAGATCATGCTGTTGGCGTGTTAACATGTGGAGCCTGTGTGTTTTTGGCTTTCAGCTGTAACTTGGTGCTGCCTCTACTTCTGGTCTGCTATCTGCTGCAGGCAGAGCTTCATGTAGGAGTTTTTATTGCGGATCTCCATCACTGCGTCCCTGACGAGCTCGATGAACATCTGTGGCCAAAGCTTCTGCAAAGCCTCATTTTTCATGTTGATTTCTGTGGCTTCCTTCACAAGGTCCTCTATATACATTTTGCAGAATTTCTTTTTATCCTTTATTTCCTGTTTAAAAAAGAACATTTTGCATTAAATCTTAACTCATCTAAAAGTCAGAGCAACAATGCGCCAGACTGGAGGAACTTGCAATACTTTGTTCTGAGCCCTGTCCTCTCCCACCACTCCTGCGAGCAGGAGTTCCTTCCCAGTTCACTCTTGGCAGGGCCACTGCTCGCATCAAGCCAGCGACCAGGAGCTCACCCCTCTCTGTCCATCCCCTGTTGGACAGCACTGATAGAACTGCTGCATCGTAACTGCTGCTTCTCCTGTCTCAGTGCAGGTAGTTTAGCTCTCACACACCAGCCAAGTGCCCAGACTTGCAGCCACAGTAGTACATGGATGAGGGAACTGAGGGGACAACCTTAATTGGTGTGAGGTTGATTAATATCTGTATATTCCTTTAAATATCTGTCCTCTGAATTTATTCTCCATCACAGGAAAACATACCATGATGTATTACACTGACTTCTGTGGCCACGTGGACAAAGTTGGGGAAAAGTGGATGAGGAGGAAGAGGAAACATATGTGCTTGGGACCCTGAATGTGCCTTCTAAAGAAACAATGCTCTCACCAACTTCTGGGTCTGGCAGTCTGCAAATGGAGACCCTTTTCTAAACACCACAGGGGGAGTTTGGGGCCAGAGGATATTCGGGCATGGGGTCCCAATTTCATCATAGAGGCTAAAACAAACCCATTTTATTTAAGGCAAGAATTCAACATCTATTTTGGCTACTGACTTTTGGAGAATATCAAGGTTCTTTTGGAGAGTATCAAGGTATGATCATGGAAGGTGTCATATATAAAAAAAATCAATGCAGCACATCAGATAATCAGAATTTTAAGGAACATAATTCACATCAGCAAAGGAGGAAGAAATAAATGTTAATAAGACAAAAGACTTAACTACTTGGAAAAGGATCTATTTAAACCACCAACTCAAATCAAAACACCAAAATGATTTCAAGATGATTAAGAGTTAAATAGCGGTTGGGCTTGGTGGCTCAGCCTGTAATTCCAGCACTTTGGGAGGCTGAAGTGAGAGGATTGCCTGAGACTGTGGGTTCAAGACCAGCCCGGGAAACTTGGCAAGCCCTCATCTCTACAATAAATTAAAAAAATTAGCTGGGTGTGGTAGCATGTGCCTGTAGTTTTGGCTGCTTGAAAGGCTGAGGTGGAAGGATCGCTGGGGCCCAGAAGGTCAATGCTGGGGTGGCCGTGAGCATGCCACTGCTCTCCAGCTTGGGCGATGGAGTGAGACTCCAATTAAAAAAAAAAAAAAAAGTTAAATAGCACAGACATTGCCATTAAAATTACACCTATGAAGATTTACAATAACAAGAAAAATGCTATGTGAAAAAAGAAAAATACAAGACAAAAATTTGATGGGGTTTGGGTTATATGAATGTATGTTTGTCAAACGCAGCAATAGCATACCTAAGATTTATATTTCAGTATATAAGTTTTAATTCAAAAGAATAAACTATATGAATACTGAACTCTAATTAGCCACATGCATGTGGATTTAGGTAGAGGCATACTAATATCTGCAATTACTTTGAAATGAATTTTAAAAACCCAGGTGGATTGATGGATGGACAGATATGTAGATATGTAATATAGCGGGTACATTGCATAGTACGATGCTAACAACAGAATATAAGTTTGGGGTATATGGGTGTTTACTGAAAATACTTCCAATCTTGCTGTATGTTTGACATTTTTATTAACAAGTTAGAAAATGATGCATAAAAACTATTGAAGAAAATATACTTAAGTGTCATTAAGATTGTTTTTGGGTTATGAGATCATTAGTGTGTTTTCCTCCCTTTTTCTATTTTTTTCTTTTCCCAAATGTTTATGATTTTTAAAACAAAACATGTTTTAAATTTCTAATTAATGTAAGTTGATAATGAGTCCAAATTGTGCTAACCTACCCTAACAGAGGCATATTTTTGGCATTTTTAAAAGAGATATGTGATATCTTTAAATAATCAGGGGTCTACATGCTGATCTGATACAATTCATTTGCTAAGACAACAGGTCATAGGTTGACCTTATTAGAAAAATATGTACAGATTTTGATGGGTGATAAGCAACAAATGCTTCCAGGTGTCCACTTCTCTGACGACCCTAACTTCTCTAACCCTGAAATACCACAGTCTGGGTCCCAGCAACTGCACTAAGTTAGCCTGATGATGAGAACAGCATTTAGCTGCTCCCTTTTAACACTCAGTGAACCTGGGCTACACAGAGACTCCTGGAAAAAGGGATAAGTGTGAATCACTGGAGACCAGTAACTAAAATGAGCAATATTTTACAACAAGCAATACATTTACACAAGTAGAAGGCACAGAGCATATTTAGTGAATGCTTCTTTTTTGTTTCTAAATTTCTTAAAACAGTACTTTGAATGAAAAAGAAAGAACAAAGTTCTATTAGTAAGAATTTTTATAATAATTTGGAGAGAAAATTAAGACAATTAAATGATGTATTTTGTTAAATCATTTATATATTATACAAGTTAAACTTTTCATAATTAGCATAGTATAACTTACTGTGCTTTAACATTTCCTGCTATAGTTTCAATTGTTTCTCAACAAACATGTTGAAGCAGAACCATATGTACTATAATAGCCCTTAACTTAGGAGCTGTATTTGAAAACATTTTACATCAGCATTTCTCCTCTCTTCCCAATGCCAATTCCTCTGCATCTCCCTGCAGTAGACCCTATAACTCCTCAGATGTCTGTCAGGGCATCTCACTCTGCCTGGCCAGTGATCCCGTTAAAGCACATTAGAGACACTTCTCCTGTCCTGATGCATCAAGGAGTTGTTGCTCTTTGAATAATGCTTTTCTCCATTCGCAGATATGTCCATATAGTTAATTCTTTTTATTCCACAATGTTCTTGTGGGGTTCATTTACAAGTTTAATCCTAATGAGATGAACTCTATACAGTATTGTTTGTATTAATTCATTGAGTTCGAATTTTATTGTTATGAAGGTGGTTTGGGAAGAAATGTAGGTCAACAGTGGGATTTGTTGTAGAGTGATTTTTTAACTATAATGGTACTTATATTAGGATTTAATCCATATCTCCATTTTATAAATGGGTACAAGATATACAGGGGCTGAGAGATTTGCTCAGGGTTATCTATTAATGCTTCCCTAGACAAAACCTAATCTAGCCCTTGGGAAATTTGCAGTCTAGTTGGGAGATGACCTACACATACAAGAAACTAACCAAACACATAACACAGTAGGCAAATGCTGAATAAAAGATTTACACGGCAAATATAATCAGTATTCAGAGAAGAGAGAGCCCTTTGCACTGTGGTGGCCCTGAAGACTGACAAGAGCACCTTGACACACTATGATAGTGTCCAAGGTCAATCAGAAGCTCTCAGTTCTAGGGGCAGCTCAAATAGTATGATTTGACATGGAACTGAGTAACTCCCCTGAGTTTCCAGTCTTCCTCATCTGTCTAAGAAAAGGATGAGATTCTCAACAGGCCTTTCAGCACTCTGACTCTATGTCCACCTTAAATCTTTTTTAGTTCAGTCAGGAGAATGGATGGACAACTACCAAGCAACAGAATGATGCCATGTACAGTGAAAGGATCTGCTTAACCTAATTTGTGAGGAACTCACCTCGGTGCATTTTCTCAACAACTCAGGATATACAGAAGAGAGAGACTGAACACTTTGTGCTGCAATGATTTAAGCACTTTTCAAGATGTGGAGAACATAGCATGAGTGAAGGAAGAGAGAGTGATTAGGGACTTGGGCAAGCCTCCTTAGGTAACAAGTAGTACAATCAGGGGCTTGAATCTAAGTTTCCTGGTTGTTAGCCTAGTATTCTAAATATTATGGATCTTCAGATTCCTTCTTTTCCCTTCAAAATTTCTAAAAACAGGAGTCAACATTCCCTATCTTTACTCTTTATTGCTTAGACCATTTTAATCAAGATTCTGCTTATATGACTTCACTGAAGCTATTTCTGTTTTTAAATAGAGCACCTGTAGTCCCAGCTATTTGGGAGGCTGAGGTGAGAGGATTCCTTGAACCCAGGAGTCTGATGCCAGTCAGAGCAACATAGGGAAAGAAAAAATGACCTTGGCTGGCTGCCAAATTAAAAAAAATTTTTTGCCTTTATAGTTTGTGGACTTGGGATGCTAAAAAATCATAGCGAATCCAACCAAGGTCAAAAAAATTTTCTCCTGTTTTTAAAATAAGAACTTTAAAGTTTTCTTTATACTTGGGTTTTTATTTGATCTGGAGTCAATTTTTTGTTGTGGTGTATGTGTGAAGAAGGTGTTCATTTTTTTTTTTTGAGTTGGAGTCTCATTCTGTCACCCAGACTGGAGTGCAGTGGCCGCTCCCGGCCACCGCAGCCTCGACCTGCTGGGCTCTGGCGATCCTTCCATCTCAGCCTTCCGAGTAACTGGAACTACAGGCGCGCGCTACCACACCTGGCTCATTTTGATTTATTGTAGAGATGAGGTCTCGCCAAGTTGCCCAGGTGGGTCTCGAACCCACAGGCTCAGGCAATCCACTCCTCAGCCTCCCAAAGGTGTGGGATTACAGGCTGAGCCACCGAGCCCGGCTCCAATGTTTTTTTTTTTAATTGGAGTCCCCATTTCCTGAGCACCACTTATTAAACTCTGTCCTTACTAGTTTGTAACATCTACTGTCTATACAAAGTTTCCCCTCATACATGGGATAGTTCTGGCTCTGTTTTGTCCACTAGTCAATCTGTCAATACAATACTGCCCTAATCACTATAGCTTTATAATAATACTTGGGATCTAGTAAGACAAGTCCCTCCCTCCTTTACTGTTGTGGATTTTAGGCCCTTTGCTCTATCAGATAACTTTTAGGATTAGCTGGTGAAGTTCCAAAACTAACCTCGTACAAATTTGAATTTGAGTTGCCTTATATTTATAAATGGATTTAGAAAGAATTGATGTCCTTACAATGCAGAAAGTTTCAGCAATGAACATAAGCTAGTTCTGCAATGATTTTTAATAAAATTTCATAATTTCCTCCATAAAGAGCTTGCACGTATTTTATTATTCATCTATAGTGCTTGTTTTTATGGTAGATGCTATCTTCTTAAAATTTATTTTTGAATTAGAAATACAGCGTATATTGGATTAGCCCTTTTTCTTACTTATTTCTAAAAGCTCTATAGCTTATGGCTATTCATTGCAAACTATTTTTCCAGTCTGTCATTTTGTCTTTGCTTATTTTATGTTCCTGAATATCTTTCCCATCACATGTCTACACATTAATTTTCCATAGTTTCTTCTAGAATTTTTATGCTTTCATTAAAAACTTCAAAATTTCTGACCCATCTGGAATTTATGCTGGTGTAGGATAGGATGTCTGAATATAGCTTTTCCTTTTTCTCAGATAGTTCTGTAATTATCCCCAAATTACTTAGTAGATAATCCATCTGACTTGTTTGAGATTATTATTTTATCACATAATAAGTTCTCTTTTGTATTTGGATGTATACCTGAATGTTCCATTTTATTCCATCAGATTATCGCTCTATAACCACCTGCTTTAATTGATGACTTTATAACATGCCTTAATATCTAGTAGTTGCTAGTCCTCTCTTTGTTCTTTTTCAGAGTTTTTGTGGCTATTTATGTTTATTTTTCTACATGTATTATAGGGTCAACATGTCAAAAAAAGTCTCAACAAAAAATATTTGGTATTTTTATTGGGATCATACGAAATTTTTAAATTACCTTAAGGAAAACTGACATATTTTACTTGAGATCTTTCTTATACAAAACATGGTAGGATTTTTCAAATGTATAAATCTTTTGTGCACTTCATTAATGTTTTAAAGTTTTCTTTATGTACATACTGTATATTTATTTTTGATTTACTATGAGATATTTTATCTTTTGTGTTGCTATTGTGAGTTGTCTTTTCTTCTATAATATCTTTTGCTGTTTGTTGTTTGTAATATGGAAGCTTGACTTCTGCCCCATTACTGAATTTTCTTAAGCTTTTTATAGTTTCTCAGTTTATTTTCTTGGGACTTCCAGGTATTCAATAATATTGTTTGCAAACAGTAAGTTTACTTCCTTCTTTTCAGTCACCACCAATTTTTAAAAATTTATTTCATTGTCTGCATTGTTAAATAATAATAACGATATTGGGCATCTTGCCCCTATACTAGTCTCAGTGATGCATTAGTGTCCTAATGCTGTCTAACAGATTACCTCAAACATGGCAGCTTAAAACAACACACATCCATCAGCTCAGCTTCCATGAATCAGGAGTGCAGGCCTGGCTAGGCAGGGTGCTCTGCTTAGGACATCATCAAGCTGCAGTGAAGGTATTGGCTAGGCTGTGCTCCTTTCTGAAGCTCAGCGTTCTCTTCTGAGCTCAAGTTGTTGTTGGCAGAGTTCAGTTCTTTGCAGTTGTAGGACTGAAGTCCTTGACTTCGAGTGGCTGTTGGCCAGGGGCTGCTTTTGGGTCCTAAAAGCTTCCTGCAGTTCCTTGCCATGTGACCCTCAAAACATGGTGGCCTAATTCATCAACAGGCAATCTCTCAGGGAAAGCTTGAATATTCCTTTAAAGGACTTGCCAGATTAGGTCAGTCTCATTCAGGATAAGTTCCCTCTTCACTAACTCAAAGTCAACTGATTAGAGGTCTTAAATTATATCTACAAAACCTCCCTCTACCCTTGCCATATTCCATTGATCAGAAGCAAGCCATAGGTTTTACCCATACCCAGGGGAGGGGATTATGCAATTGAATGGATACCAGAGGGTGGGAATCACAGAGGTGTCTCAGTTAGGATTCTGCCTGCTACTAATGCTAATGTTTCCAGAGCTCCCCCATCAAGCACGCCACTTATTATCTAATTTCTGTTTATCCTATTGAGTTAAAAAAAATTAAGAATAGGTACTGAATTATGTGAAATTCCTTTTTATATTTATAATCATGATTTTTCATATTAGAGTTATTAATTCACTAACGTTAAATCTTTCTTGCATTTTTAGGATAAACTGCAACTGGCTATAATGTTTGTTAGCCACTTAATATTTTGCATTCTGGTTGATAACATTTTTTAATATCAACACTTAATACCTTTAAGTGTCTATTTTGGCTTTGCTTTTTCTGTGCATTCCTGGCAGTCTTTGGAATCAGTATTATGCTGCCTGTCATGAAAAAATAGAAATATCTGTCTTCTTTTTCCATACTGTCAAACAATTTAAAAATCACTAGAATTACCTGTTCTTTAAAGAGCTGGTAGATTTCTCTAGGAAACAGTCCTTGTTTTGAATGCAGTTCTTTGATATTTTTCTACATTTCTTTAATGTAAATTAGCATATTTAAGTTTTCTCCATAAAGTCAGTCCTTTATTTCCATGGGTTCTACATTTGTGGATTCAAGCAACCATGAATTGAAAATAGCCGGGAAAAAATTATCTGTACTGAATATGCATGTACTTTTTTCCTTGTTGTTATTCCCTAAGCAATACAGTATAGTAACTGTCTACAAGGCATTTGCATTGCATTAGGTACTATAAGTTATCTAGAGGTGATTTAAAGTACACGGGAGCATGTGCATGGGTTACTACACCATTTTATATCATGGACTAGAGCATCTGTGGATCTTGGTATGGGCAGGAGCTTCTGAAACCAATCTCCTCTCCTCCACAGATATTGAAGGAGAACTACATACACATTAATTTTTTTACTCACAGAACAAACTGCATTCAAGAAGAGAAGGATTCATATCCTGCCAGCTTGGCTTGTATTTTCCTCTTTTGACCAAGGGAAACCCTCTGTTGGACAAAGGATTCTGCTCAGTTTCTTTCTCATAGCCCTCTTGCTGCCTTTCCTGTTTCATCTTTCACACCATCTACTCCATCTGTGTACTTCAACAATGACCTGCTTATAGTTCCTGGCACTCTCCTTACCTGTTTTGTAAATCTACGCCTTTTATTCACACTGCTATGACAAACAACCACCTCATGAAACATTGATCTTTTTTGCACTAGAAGAATTTAAGGCAGAGTTGGAATATCTTTTAGGGTGCTATAAAAAATACTGTTGCATTGAGTCTTCAAGTCATTTTCAAGCTGTAATTCTTAGGGCCCTCTGGGTTCCAAAAAGACACTTCAGGATTGGGGGCAGGGTGAAAGAAATGGAAAATAATCCAAGATCCAATCAGATGAAGCACTGAAGCTTCGACTTTTCCTCTCTAACAACAGCAGCTCTGCTGTTTTGCTTTGTTTTGATACATTGAGTTTTCAGGTAGAATATGGTTAAAAAAAAAAAATCCCAAAGCTGTTTAAAAAAATTGAAAACCACTTGCCTGATCATTTCACTTCTAAATTACACACACACACTCTTTCTCTCTCTCTCTCTCTCTCTGGGGAGGGAGGGTGTGCCAAAAAATGTATACACATTTAAAGGGATGTTATCTATATATTATCCCTTTTAGTTTGCTGTCATCAGGTGTCTGGACACTGATGGGAATCACTTTGAATATCTCCTGTAATTGCAGAAGTCACACGTGACTTGTATGCGTCTTTCGTTGTCAGTATATATTGAATATTACAATTTTAATAGTTTTTTCCTTTCTTAAAATGTGTATACTTTTTTGGCACCCTATACGTGTACGTGTGTGTATGTGTGTTTGTGTGTGTGTGTGTCCTGTGTGAGGAGATATACAGATCCCTCTCTCGATACATAAATATACATATATTATCTGTGTGATGGTATATACAGATAAATCTATAACTTTCTATCTCCAGAGATATGTGATAAAGAGATATGTCTATCTATTTATCTATCATCTATCTATCTATCTATCTATCTATCTATCTATCTATCTATCTATCTATCTACCTACCTACCTTTTCTCTCTCTAATATATCTGTATCTCTCCTCACTCAGCACCCTGGATGCTCAATAAATGTGTATGCTCTCTGTCTTGTTCTTTTGACCCTTTGTCCCCTCAAAATCTCTTGAAGGACTTAACATCTTACTGTCTTTAGATGACTTGTTTTTTCTGCTTCCCAGTTTTGCTCCATCAGAGTCAGCACTGTGTACTTTCCTTCCCTGAGCTCTCCCAGCACTATAACACTGTATTCCCCCAATAAACCTCCGAACACGTAAAGAGAAAAAGGATTCGTTCCAGACTTTCTGGCTAACTAGCTATCCTATATTGGGAATAAAATAGGTTGAAATTATATTACATGATTAAGAACACATAAGTTAATTGTAGATGAAAGACTTAATTAAACCATCAAGGGCCCAAGTATGAAGAACAAAATGGAGATTCTGCTGTGTTCTCTAAAGGTCTTGTATTGCCTGATAATGTATTCATAGCAAGTCTATGCTTTGTTTCTTAATTCAGATAGATCAGGACGCTTGGTGTTATTTTAATCTAAATTTTGCTATAGATTTCTGGTACAGATATCCTTTGAATTTTTTTTTTCCTGCTGAAATATATTGAAACCATGGGCTCATCTTCATCTCAGGGTTCTATTTCTTCCTAATGCCTTGGTGCTTACGGTTCCAGCTTTGAATATAAGGTCAACAAATATTCCAGAACAAAAAAAGATTATCTTAGCTAAGGGTGAAATGTACAACCCCCATATCCTAAGCCATGTGGGATACACCCAGGTATTAGACTCGGAAGATGAATGGTAGTTTTACCTCGAGCTTTTCATTATAAAAGTCTCTTGTGGTGTAATTTAGTGTAGCACGATTTGTGTTTTCTCCTATGAGTCTTTTGCTGTCATTAATTTCTTCATTGACAATACCAGATTTTTTTCCTTTGGTTTCTAGCAGATAGCGAAATTGCTTTTTCCTGTAGAAAGACAGTAAAGAGATTTAGAGAGTTATCAGACTTACTAAAACATGCCTATTTTTGTTGACTTTAGAGAGGAGCATATGCTTTTTTGAACATAGGTTTTATCGAGCTTGTGGTTATTAGTTATTTAAGTTCAGTTTGGTAACCCAATCTTTCCACTAATGAAGCTATTCAATCCAAATCCTTTTGTCCCATAACTATCAATCATCAACATAAACATGTCTCAAGAATTTCTAAAATGAAAACTCTACCTTAATAAAAAATCAGTACAAATATTAAATAATCATAGTGCAAAGAACAACCCAACTACAGATGAACTAGGCCAAACTTTCAAAGTCTTCATGTCCCGGAAAACATGCCTCTTATAAATCACACAAATAGTTCCTAATTCCATTATGTAGCTCAGTAGTATTACTCAGAGCTAGGAACCGGAATGGAACCTTAGTTTAAATTTAGGCAAAAACACAACAAACAAAAAACCAAAAGCCTCCAACAGTTAGCATATCACAGCAATAGTCTAGTAGGAGGTTAAATAACGAGACAAGAAACCTCATTTTAGAAAGTTTGGGAAGTATACATTTTGAAAGGTATAAAGAAATAGATAAAAATCACCCATAAGTCTATATAAATCTATATAACATTGTTTACATTTGACATTTCTTTGTAGGATTTTTTCATAAAGTTTTGTAAAAGTTAACATCATACTAAACATCCAGTTTTGTATACTATTTTTACTTAATGATATATAATAGGCATTTTCTATTATCATTAAAACTATAATTTTAATGAACAAAAATCAAGTTGATATAGATCAAAATTTACCTAATTGTTTCTTTCACTCTGTCGTCTAGGCTGGAGTGCAGTGGCACGTTCACAACCACCGCAGCCTTGACCTGCTGGGCTCTAGTGATCCTTCTGCCTCAGTCGTCCAAGTAGCTGGAACTATAGGCACATGCCACCAGGCCTGGCTAATGTTTTGGTTTATTGTAGAGATAAGGTCTAGCCAAGTTGCCCAGGCTGGTCTTGAAACCCTGGGCTCAGGCAATCTTCTCAAATCCACCTCCCAAAGTGCTGGGATTATAGGCATGAGCCACCATGGCTGGTTTGCATTTATTTTCTTTACTAATTTTTTAAATTATGAAAGCAATGACCACACATTTTATATCATTTTTATTAGTCTTTTCACATAATCAATTTTCTATCCATTTTGTTTTTAACATTACTATTGTTTTTCTTTAGCTTTCTCGGGATTATTTTGCTGTTCTTTTTTTAACTTTGTGAGATCAAGATTACTTTCTAGTTTTGTGCTTAGCACTTTCATTTCCCACCTTTATTCTTTCCCAATATACCCATTTCAAGGCTATTTCCATTTAGTACCACTTTAACTTGATCCCACAAGTTTGAAATGTGGTATTTTTATTATATTTCAATTCAAGGTAGTTTGAGATTTCCATTGCAAAATTGTCTTTAACCTGTGGGTTATTTAGGAATGTGTTTCTTGATTTCCAAATATATGGGAATTTCCTGGTTATCATTGTGTAATTGGGTTAAGGATAATTGCATTTTGAACAGAGAACACGCTCCATGTGATTTCAATTTTTTGCAATCTGTTGACATTTGCTTTATGGGTAGTATCTGGTCAATTTTAATAAATGTTCCATACATGCCTAAAAAGAATGCATGTTCTGCAGTTGCTAGGGGCAACGCTCTCTAAATATCTGTTAAGTAAAATATGCTATATTAAATATTTTTATTCTTTTAAAATTAATTACTCAGAGATGTATTAAAAACTTCCCATTGTATTTGTGGTTCTGTCAATTGTTTAATTTTAAATGTTTATGGTTATATGAATAGTTTCATACAAATTTAAATGTGCTATACCTTTCTGGTGAACTGAACCTATGATCATTTTCAAATGACGCTCTTTATTTCTAGTATTGGTTTAACTTAGAAGTCTATTTAGTCCTCAGCGGTTACTCTCTTTTTATTTTGGCTAGTATTTATGTTGTTTACCTTTTCTCACTTTACTTTTAACCTTATGTGAACTTATGTTTCAAATGTGTTTGAATTTCTTTTTATTCAGTCTGACAATCTCTGCCTCTTAATCAGAACAAGTATATTTGCATTTTATCACTGAGGCATACTGACGACATGAATGACTGCATTATGACTTCCTGGAATCCATGTCCTTTAAGATGTGATTTCACAGCCCCTTATAGGTGGCTCTGTCACTTGATTTGCCCTTTGTTGACATCTTCATAAGGACAACCTTCCCCTTCTTTGCTCACATCAAGGCAACTTTCCTTGGAAAGTTGAGTGGAGAGAAGGGGCAGGCTTATTTCTGACACACCCTCACCCTGATGGTGTAGCCACTGGGGTTCTAGTTTAATCTTAGGTAGGTTTCAATTTATATTCACCACTGTAGATGGAGCCCTGGCCTTTAATTTCCATCCTTCCCACTGTCTGGGGCTAGAAAGCCAAAATTTAAGTTTTAGGTTTCCCTGAAATGCTTCTGGGTCAAACACAGCCTCTGTGATATGATGAAATATATATATTTGGTCCCTCCCTTCACTCCTTCCATCCCCATCTCTTGGCAAAAAGCACCTTGGAGCTGAAGGAGTGATAAGTGTCTTTTTATGCTAATAAGATCACTAGTGCCTGGGTGGTCCCTAGGTAGCTTCAGGATAAGGCTGGTCTTTGGAAAGACCAAGGCATGATTAGAGGGTTGGGACTTTCAGCTCCACCTCAACCACTGGGGAGGCAGGAGGATTAAAGGATGAGCTAATCACCAATAGCCAGTGATTTAATCAAGCATGCCTACATAATGAAGTCTTCATAAAAGCCCACAGGATAGGGTTCTGGATAGCTGCACACATGGAAGTTCACAAAGGGTTGTGTGCTTGGAGAGGGCATGGAAGCTCTACATCCCTTCCCACATACCTTGCCCCATGTTTTTCTTCTGTCTGGCTGTTCATCTGTATCCTTTAACAAACTGGTAAATGTAAGTAAAGGTTTCACTCTAAGCAAATCTGTCAAACCTGAGGAGGGGGTTGTGGAAACCCCAACTTATAGCTGATCAGTCAGAAGCACAGGTCACCACTGGGCTTGTAACTGGCATGGGGGGGTAGTCTTGTGGGACTGAGCCTTCAGCCTCTGGGATCTGACACTACCTTCAGGCAGGCAGTATCAAAATTGAATTAAATGCGAGGACAGTTGATGTCTGCTGCAGAATTTCTTGGTAGGGAGCCCTCTCCCTGACCACACTGATGTCAAGAGTGTCGAGTGGTGTGTAGAGTAGTGAAGAACACTTGGGTTCTAAGGGTTATGCCTAACTTACTTCTCAAGGTTCTCATTGTCCCACAGGTTCTGGCCTGGTAATTATGTTATACCTTACTATTTCCTCAAAACTTTTATAAGGAAGTTTTTAGTTTTTGCTTTATCCAGCATTTTTAGTTGTTTTTAACAAAAGTAATGGTCAAAACAACCAAACTCACCATTTTCAGAAACAGAAGCTCCATATAGTACCAATTTTGTACAGATATATACAGAGTAAAAGTGAAAAAAAATCACACTTTTCAAAATATACAGACACAGAGCAAAACTTGAAAATCACTATCAGCTACTTCACCACCACTCCTAATGTCTACACTCTTCCAGGTCTCTTTCTATATCTCCATATTTATATGTCTACATATTTATTTTGTTGTGTTTTAATAATAGCATTGGGTCATAATATAAATGTTGTCTTGTGCCTTGTTTTATTCAATTAACCATCGGTCTCTGGATCCTTCCATGCCAGAACAGAAGATTTATTTATCTCAACATTTCTCCCCTTCCTCCTCCTCTTCCTCCTCCTTTTTACAGTCACAAAGATACTACATCCATACTGTAGAAGAAGCATCATGATGTACTTAGCTTTCCCTATTGGCATCTGTTACTTTCCGAGGTTGAGCAACTACAAATAGTCAAGTATGGCAACTTTTTACATAAGTCATTTGTGAACATGTGTGACTGTTTCAACGGAATATACTCTTGGTATAAAACTTCTGGGTTAAAATATATGTATGCTTTACATCTTGACACATATTGCCAAACTACTTCCCCCTAAAAGTCCCATCAAAGTGTCCCCCCACCAACAGGGTACAGAGAGTATATTGTCCCGAACACTAATAAGCCCTTAATGTCTTCAGAATGGTTTCTAGGTGGGATCTGGACTGCATCGATCACACTTGGATAAGATTTTAGTTCAGGACTGAACAAAAGGGGAAGTAGGAGTGGTACATGAGACATCTGTTTGTTGGTATAAAAAAAGAGTCACACTCGCCAGAGGGACTTCTACTGTCTATAACTGATGCATGGCAGATCCGCAGTCCTTGACTAGTCTCCCTCCATCCCTGCTGGTTTCTGCCAGTGTGTTCTGCCAGGAACCCTCCTCTCCATCCTTGAGGGCTCTGGCCCTCATACTCTCCTGGACCATAGACCAACCACTTGATTGGTCTTCATTCACTCAATTTCTGTGTGCTCCCATGGCAGGCTTTCTAGAATATACATCCAATCATAGGTTTTCATTTTGGCCTGGTATGGATTGCAAGGCTCTCCAAAATCAGACCACAATTTCTCTAGCCTCATTTCCTATCACTTATTCATAACCATCCCGTACTCCAATTATACTCAACTACTTATAATGACTTGTGCTTTTAGAAGTATCTTTCCCCCATATCCTTTATCTGAAAAACTCTTGCTAATTCATGAAGAACTAGATATAATTTTACCTCTCTTGGGAATCCTTCTTCAATGCTCTCCCAAAATGTGGTTAAGACTCTCCTATGCTCCTATAGCCCCTGAAAAATTAAGCTTTTGGCTAGGCACGGTGAATCACACCTGTAATCCCAGCACTTTGGTAGGGCCGAGGCGAGAGGATTTCCTGAGCCCAGGAGTTTAAGCTTAGCTTAGAAAACATGGCATTACCTTGTCTCTACAATGAATAAAAAAACTAGCTGGGCATAGTGGCATATGCCTATAATTCCAGCTACTTGGAAGGCTGAGATGGAACGATCGCCTGAGCCCAGTAGGTTGAGGTTGTGGTGAGCTATGATTGTGCCGTTGCACTCCAGCCTGGTGACAGCATGAGACTCTGAGTCAAAAAAAAAATTTACATTTTAATTGCTTATGTATGTCTTTAACTTATTAGACTACAAGACATAAGAGAACAAGGACTTTGTCTTACTTGTTTTCATACTCCCAATGCTTTAAATAGGACCAGCCACAAAATAAGTCTAGGATACACGTTTGTGGAAAGTATAAATGGGATATTAAGAAGTGTGTGGAATTGATTTCTTTTTCTAGTACAAGAGTAATTCTATAAAAGCTATAGAAATTAAAGGTTACCTGGCATCACCCAGGATTGAAATCAGACGGTACTGGGGTAACTCAGAAGATGCTACATGTGCTAGGATTCCAAAGAGCCTTTCAGCCATTACCATATCATTCTGTGTCACCTGAAGAGATAAAATAAAAAGGGGTCAAATGATACCATCTCTTAGTTATATACAATTAATATAATTGTATACAGAGAAACGTCCAGGTTAAATATTGTCTTTTAAGCCCAGAAAGTACATCCTCCTGGGCTGTGGAGAGAAGAGTTTCTATTGTTATTTCTCTTTCTCTAATAAAAATGAAGATGCAGGAGTTCCGGTAAGATGGCAATGGCATAGGCGGGACCCTGAGATTCTCTGAAAGTGAGTTCCTAAAAAGACTCTTACTCTCCTTCCCCCACCCCCCTGCCCACCACCAGCCACACCAGTCCAAGGCCTGGAGACCCTTGGACCCACGCAAGGCCGGCTATTGAGGCCTCTCGGCTGCTGCTGTTCCACTATAGGAGGCCCCAGGCCCCGGCCGTGTGGAGATCCCAGCTCCCTCCCCGGCTACAACGTCTCATCTGGTGGCCCTTGGATACTGCCTTGTGCAGATCTGGTCCCCTTGCTGGCTATACTGATCCGCCCAGCACTCAGCCGCTGCCAGCTCTCTCCCTGACTGGGTGCCCAATCCAGCAAGCCTGGTCCTTGCTCCTCAGAGATCCAGCTCCCCGCCCTGGGTTCTAGGCCCACGCCCAGCCCTATTTCAAGCCACCATCACCCAGGGAGGCTCTAGGCGCCGGCCCCTCAGAGATATCAGCTTCATTCCTGGCTGAAGTGCCCTGTGCGAGGCCCAAAGCCACTGTCACCGCTCATCACCCACCCTTTGGAGCTCCGGTCCCCGCTCTGACTGAGGCACCCAGCGTGGGACCTCATGGTTGTGTAAGGGAACAGTATATCTTAAGGAGGTGCTTATCAGCTGCTCAGCTCTCAGCTCCAGAAGAGGGAATTCCTAGCTCCCTCCTCCAACCCAGGCCGCTGGCGGCACACCAGATCAAGTGTCCAGCTGTGTCACTGATCCCACAGCCCATCATAGTGGATCGCCCACGGACCCGGGTGAGTAGAGAGAAAGGATGGGTGGAGAGAAAGGATCCTTGGAAGAGGAGCTGCAGCCGGGCTCGGTGGCTCAGCCTATAATCCCGTGCCTTTGGGCCCGCGGGTTCGAGACCTGCCTGGGCAACTTGGAGAGCCCTCATCTCTACAATAAATCAAAAATTAGCCTGGTGTGATAGCGCACGCCTGTAGTTCCAGCTACTTGGAAGGCTGAGGCAGAGGGATTGCTAGAGCTCCCGGCCACCGCAGCCTCGACCTGCTGGGCTCCAGCAATCCCTCCGCCTCACACACACAAAAATGAAATACCTTGGCATCTTCCTAACCAGAGATGTGAAAGACCTCTACAGTGAAAACTACAAAACACTGCTCAAAGAAATCAAAGATGACACAAACAAGTGGAAAAATATCCCATGTTCATGGATTGGAAGAATCAACATTGGGAAGATGTCCATCTTACCTAAGGCAATCTACAGATTCAATGCAATACCCATCAAATTACCAGCAATATTCTTCTCAGAGCTAGAAAAAACAATGTAGGAATTCATATGGAAACACAAATGACCAAGAATAGCCAGAACAATCCTCAGCAAAAAAAAAAAAAAACAAAGCAGGAAGTATCACATTACTAGACTTCAAACTTTACTATAAAGCTATAATAATCAAAACAGCTTGGTATTGGTACAGGATCAGGCATATAGACCAAAGGAATCGAATTGAGATTCCAGAAGCAAAACCTCAATTTCTCAACCAACTCATCTTTGACAAAGCCTCTACCACCTACCACTGGTGAGAGGAGAACCTACTCAGTAAATGGTGCTGGGAAAACTGGCTGACCACATACAGACAATTCAAATGTGTGTATCTATCCTCATACACAAAAATTAACTCTAAATGGATCAAATAACTAAATGTAAAACTCAAACCATAAGAACCTTAGAAAATGCAGGACACACCCTCATGGAAATTGGAACTGGCATCCAATTCCTTCACAAAACTCGAAATGTACAGGCCATAAGAGATAAGATAGACAAGTGGGACCTCATTAAACTAACAAGCTTCTGCAAAGCCAAAGAAACCATCAAGAGAGCTGAAAGACAGCCCACAGACTGGGAAAAAGTATTTGCCAACTCCATGTCTGACAAAGGCCTAACATCTTAGATCTACAAGGAATTCAAACATGCTGACAAGAACAAAACAAATAACCCCATTACAAAGTGGGCAAAAGATATGAACAGACACTTCTCAAAAGAAGACATACGAGCGGCCAACAGATACATGAAGAAATGTTCAACCTCACTAATCATCAAGGAGATGCAAATTAAAATACACTGAGATACCACCT
>NW_007231874.1:124113-124491 GCF_000164805.1 Carlito syrichta | reverse complement strand
CTGAAGAACTCAAATCACTCTATAAAAAAGATACCTGCACACATATGTTTATCGCAGCATTGTTCACATAGCAAGAACCTGGAACCAACCATGCTGTCCATCAAAAGAGGATTGGATTTAAAAAAATGTGGTACATATATACGATGGAATACTACACAGCCATAAAAAAAGAACACAAAATCATGAACTTCGCAGCAACCTGAATGGAACTAGAGTTTATAATACTAAGTCATCTCTCACAGAAACAAAGATCTGAGTATCACATGTTCTCACTCATAAGTGGACCTTGAACATCTATTGTAATACTATAAGAAAAGGATTGACAGTGGCAGGAAACTATGGGGGGGGGGGCAGGGAGGGGGAGGGGGGGGGGGTTAA
>NW_007231874.1:117735-124093 GCF_000164805.1 Carlito syrichta | reverse complement strand
GAGGGCAAGGGAGGTGGGATTAACGGTAGTCAATATCTGTCTGGGGATGGGGGGACACCCCTTATCAACAAGGGTGGGTGAACAATGCATATTTGTATACCTAACCCTTAATTGTACCCCACAATTTTAAAATAAAAAATATGTTAAAAAAAAAAGCCCACGTCCTTTGGGTATGTCTCTTTCTTTCTAATAAATTCTGTCTTAACCTATAAAAATAAATAAATAAATAAATAAATAAAATGAAGATGCATAATTGTGGCTCAGGAAGAGGAAAATTGACTAGAGGTTACATGTTCACTCTGACCTCGAAGTTGTCTTTCCTGAGAATTACGCTTGAGGTACCTTCAATGCTTAATGAATTTTTTAAGAAGCCCTATAGCTTCTTGGATTATAATTTTTTACGGGAAAGAATTCCCAAGTGTCAATGGGATAGATTCATTTTCATAATGTGTCAAAGGTAAGCCAAAATGTTCCTTATACTTTACTCCAAGAGGATAATTTTGTCTCTTTCTGAGAGATAAAACTCTCACTGGATTAGCAAGAATGCTGCTGTTCTTTCTAAATTTACATCAGCCCATCTCCCTACAAAGAATAACTTGTTACGAGTATTCCCTGAGATTCCCGTATTAACCAAGACAGTACTAAAAACTGAAAGCAGGACTTGTGTTACTATCTGGGCATATTTTCCTTAATACAAAATAAGATTGCTTGCATTTTAAATATGGTTGGTTTGTCTATATTATTCAATGATTCCCAGTTGGGGTTCATGCTGCCCCTAAGGAACATCTGGCAATGTCTGGAGACATTTTTGGCTATTTTTGGACATTACTGGCATCTAGTAGGTAGGAACCAGGACTGCCAGTAAACACTTTACAAGGCAGAGTCAGCCTCCACAACAAAGAATCATTTGGCCCCAAATGTCATTGGAGCCAAGGCTGAGACATCCTCACGAGGTTACATGACAACATTCATTCCTAACATCAGCTGTAGTACATTCTACAGACATTTTCCGAAAGACAAGACAATAATTCACAAACATCGCATACATGCAAATTAGTTCAGGCTACTTTTATTCCCTCCCCTGGGGAGGGTTAACAAAGCTGTGCTCCCTCATCCTTCTTCTAGCTGACAATTAAGTTGTTTGGTCCAATATAGTCACCTAGTGGTCAATGCAGGCCACTACTCCATCTTTTCTTCTTGATGCTCTCAATTCAATTTAATTCTACCTCAAGCAATATCATTGTCTCTTGTATACACAGAGGTAGAAATATAGTGTTGCTTTACTATATAATGTCAAGGATTTTATAAGTAGCAATATATTTTAGGTATTTTAGTAAAGTGTCAAATAGCCTTGGCACTGACATTTTCAGAAATTTAAATCAGAATTATATTGGTTCCTTCTAATTCGTGTCTACTTTATATAATTATTATATTATCCCTTCCTATTTCAAAGTTCTAAAATAATGAAAATTCCTCTTGCAATGATCCATATCTGGGTAAATACACTCTTTAGGGTTAATTGGGGTCCAAGTTTGGCCATTAATAAGGAAGAATCACTCATCCATAGTCAAAATACCCATTCTATTCCCAGTCCTGGTTAACTTTGGAAACTTTTAGGACTACTTATTAGGTCCAGCCAGGGTCTCACAACCTCTCCTCTGGGGAAGTACTAGACTGTGCGCAAGAGCACACAAGACTGAACTAGATCTCTTGAAAACTAGCTGGAGAGATTAAAAGTCATCTGCAGGTTCATTTTACCTGCCATCTTCAAGATGGTTGATATTGTGGTCATGGAAATACAAATGCAAATTTTCTGTGGCAGCTTGTGTAGTGATGCAGAGACCTTCAGTCTCCTAGTAGTATGTTGAATTTTTGGAGCGAGCCCTAGGCCAGACGTGCCTACCTGTAGCATATCAGCTTCAGGGAAAGACAGTAACTGTGCCAGCAAAGTTGATTACAGTTAATCTTACAATAAGGAGGACTTCTGAATTTCAAGAGCTATCATAATAGACTAACAACATATTAAGGATTTTTCCCCCTTTGGAGGATTATTTAAATTCAATAAAGCTAGAAGCACAGTTTCTCTCTTTTTTTTTTCCAAATTAAAGTGAATATGGTTTCTGAGTAACTGGGGGATTACCCTTACGACAAGCTTAGCCGAATCAATCTAAAAATAACTTTTCACGAATAATTTTCCAGTTATTCAGCTCCAGGCCTGAATTATCCAGTGTAGTCATGGTGCAGGCAGCTGTTACCAACTATTAACAAAGCAGTCCAGACATTTAGTTATGCCTGTTTTATTTTCTTGTTCTTTTATTTTCATGTTTTTTTCCTTTCATTTTTTCTTCCTTGCTTATTTCTCCTCATATCTTCTTTTTTTAAAAATCCCTCTTCTTTCCCTGTGTATATTCTCTCTGATGAGGGTCTCTACCATGAGACCCTTATTAGCTGACATTTGGGTTTTACTTCCCCGCCCCCTCTTGCATGCCAGGCCATCTGCAAAGCACTTTAAAAACACAAAGATCACATTACCTAGAGAAGAATTATTATTCTTTTTTTAAACTGCTACCCCGCCATTTTACTTCTCTGAATGCTTACAAACAATAGTAAAAGTATTCACCACTCACCAGGTTGCAATTTTATTTGCATAATTTGTTTAGCACTTTAGAGGCTCTGGGATAGCTTTTTAGCTTTTTGACATTTTAAATGTCAGAAATATTTTTAAAACAATAATTCTCAAAAGTTCTATCATGTTTACTTCAATTCCTAATCATTTAAAATAACTGTCTCCCCTAAGAGGGAACATTTTTACTATACAGTTCACTTTTTTTGCAGCTTACCTCTGTTCCATTTATTTTCTGCATAGTAAAATGGCTCAACCTAAACAGTACATAGTATTTCCAGAGTGTGAAATTGACGATTGGATTTCCTTGAGGATCGATTGTCAATTGGTCAATATGACGGAGTTGTGCTAGTGCATTAAATTGCTGCAGCATTACAAGATTTGTTTCTTTGAATTTAAGATGCTGTAATAATAAAACACATAAAAAGATCTAAACATTGAGTTTAACCATCTTGAAATATTAACATTAAAGCTTCACAGATCATTTCTTAAGTAAATATGTAAACTTCAGGCTGAACAAGTATGTTTTCAATTATGTTGAGTCAACTGAACATACTACACTTATATAACTTTAATTCATCCAATGCCTCATTGATGGCATCTATCCAATACTGAATTCTGGGTGATTCCATCTACAAAAGGCAGCCTCATTTATAAACAAACACAAATTCTTTAAAGATATATAAATATAAAATAATTCAGAGTCTTTTGGGCATTACAATGATTTTATATGCTTATCTTGACATTAAATCTATTAAAATAAAAAAAACAGTGGAAATGAAAGTTGCAGAACTTCATAAATACAGTGCTCACAATGCTCCTGAGAAGAGATGGTCAATCATTACAACTCGCCAGATTCCATGTTGGCTAGTTAGCCTGGCTATAGAAAAATCAACTACTGAAACTGAAATGTTAAGGCAAGTGATCTGTCTGTGAATTTGGATGCTCTTTTCTAAATATACTATCTCTACTTCTGCTTATCTTCTTTGGGGGGGGGACGAGGCAGGAAAAGAAACCCACCATGAACGTGCGGGTGAGGGAAATTATTCTGCTAACAGAGAAAACAACAATAATAAAACTCAAGAGAGAACTCCTTCGAGAATCACAGTTTCTGCATATGCATACTAATAAATAATACAATAACACCATCATCGGGGAAGGCTAATTTCTCAAAGTAATATTAATGAGCTGTTAAAATTATTTTCAATGTTGTCAGGGGACTACTGAAAAAATTATGTAATAAATATACATGTCCCATCAATACTAGGTACAATAGCTAAATACACAGGGTTACGTGGTACTGTTGAATGCTGTATAATGTAGAAACACATAATTTGAATAAAATTATATTAGTCTTTTTCTACTCCAGAAAGGATTACTTTTTTAGAGAGATAGTTTCCAATATTGGCACAAAACTTCAAGGTCATTTATGAATACAAATTTAAATCCCCACTCCAGAAAAGCAACAAAGACAGTTCTTGCTAGAGAGAAACTGCATAAATAAAAGTTAAAACAGGTTTTTGGGCTGAACACACAAGTCATGACTAAGAATAATTCAAATATACTACTAAAAGGAAATGTTTACCAGAGAATTAGGAAACTTAAGCTTCAATTTGGGAAGCACTTGGACGATTTCATCAAATTCTATGAAAGTGAAGGAGATGGTTGTGACCATTCCCGCTGTTTGAACACTCCAATTCCGATCCAGAGATTCCAGAGCTCCTGAGCCATATAGGGAAAGTGTATCCCCATCCACTTCTACAAGGTATGTGTCTATGACAGATAAGCCTTGCAAAGCACTGCTGAGTCCTGAGTCTAGAGACCTAGAAAACCAAAGAAGAATTTTAAATGGAGGTCTTATCATGCAAAGTACATAACAGAGTATAATGACTAATTGAAAAATCTCTTTGCAATTTAATAATCACATTTTAATTTCAATAATAAAACCCAGAGCAGTGAACACTAATTTTCAATAGACTATCTGGAAGTTTTGTATTATTCTATCAGTATATTTTAATTTAAAAGAGGCACATTGCAAACAATAACAACAACAAAAAAAACACCTTTAAACCCAAATTATTTATATCAATGAAAGATAATTGGTACTCTAGTTTTAAAACAACCCATTTTAATATGTTATGGATATCTTTTCATGTCAAAACAAATAGGTTTCCCCAACCTATAAAACTTTCTGACTGGAAAGAAATACAGCTTACAAAATAATACTTCTATAACAAGAACCATACAATATAAAATATGTTTATAAAACAAATAATAACTGCTAAAAATAGTTTATCTCTCAGAGGTTGGATCAAGGGGTTTTGAACACTTCAATATTTTTTGAAATTTTTCAAGTATATACTACAGTTATAATCAGTAAACTCAATGAAGATTTCCTTCCCATTCTAAAACAGGAAGTGATGAAAAACAATCATTATTCATATTGGATATATACAAAATCACTTCAGATACTCTACTGAATATGGTAATTATTATTTCCAAAGTCAGAGCCACATTTTCTATAAAAGGCTACCTAAATGATAACTAGAGAATAAAAGAACTATCTTGATCCAACTCAAACTTTCTGCTTTGTGATGAAGACACAACTGTTTGTTTTACCCAACCACCAAACTTAAACAAAGCCTGGCCTTTTGTTCTTGGGTTGTCATTCTGGATTTTTGCTTTCAGATGGTACTTATTTACTCCTACTAAAATTAGTGTTTTGCTCTCCCCTGTGCTCCCAAGGACTTCTGTTCACTCCTCAACACATCATTTCTTATACTGTATTCTAATTATAGGTTTACAATTTTGCCTCTTATTACAGATAGTGAGTGAGGCTAAAGATGATATTTTTTCATCTTTGGGAACGCTGAGGCCTAGTCATGAGCTTTTCACAATGTATATTGAACGAATAAATTCTTAAAGATCTTCATAAGTTCTGTAATGCTGATGTTGGTGGAGAAGGCTGACCAACCACTATCTAGTTGGTTTATCATACTTATTTCAGAGGCATAGGTTCACTCGCTACCATTTGTCTATTCAATAACAAGCTGGGTAATAACTTTAGTCCACTCTAGGTGACTATGCAACCAAGGAAATACAAAAAAACTTGATTTCTACCAGACTAGTGCTTGAGACAATGATTATTAAATGACAATAATCAAACATGTAATAAGTAGTAGTATATGAATAGTCTGATAATAGACAAAAATTAGAGCACTTAAAACATTGCACTGCAATTCTGTGTAGACTTGTGTGTCACTCTTACTAAACACTGTGATCCCCGAGGAATTGAATGTTGTTACATTTACTACAGTAGATCCAATATCAAGGACAGCTTCTAGCATATGCTTTGCTTAATACATATTTTTTTGAATGAATTAATGAAGTGAAACATTTATGATGATCTTAATGAGTAGCTATTGAATCTTAAAAAGATACTGCAGCCAGGCTCGGTGGCTCAGCCTGTAATCCCGCGCCTTGGGAGTCTGAGGTGAGTGGATTGCCTGAGCCCGTGGGTTTGAGACCCGCCTGGGCAACTTGGCAGGACCTCCTCTCTACAATAAATCAAAAATCAGCCAGGCGTGGTAGCGCGTGCCTGTAATTCCGGCTACTCGGAAGGCTGAGGCGGAAGGATCGCCGGAGCCCAGCAGGCCGAGGCTGCGGTGGCCGGGAGTGGCCACTGCACTCCAGTCTGGGTGACAGAGTGAGACTCCAACTCAGAAAAAAAAAAAA
>NW_007231874.1:86864-117715 GCF_000164805.1 Carlito syrichta | reverse complement strand
AAAAAAAAAAAAAAAAAAGATATTGCAATCATTAGCTATGGTTTCAACAAAGGGGCGGAATCAGTGATACAGACACAGAATAAGGTTTAGCAAGAGGGTTTACCCAGGTGAGGCAAAGACATGTCATGAAGGAGGGAAGCTGATGTAGGGATGCACAATACCCAGCAAAAGAAGTTCGGTTCCAATGTAAAAATGATGGCAAATCAGAGTTATGCACTAAGAACATGAACAAATCCTCTGGGAAGTGATATTGTTCCACATCATATATTTGGAAATGCTTTGCTTCTCTTCTTCCTTATGATGAAAAGTTTAAGAACACAAACTCCAAAATAAAAAGTCTGTCATTAGAAAGGGATTATTTATTTTGTGCAAAGCCTTGTCAAGCAAATTGTTGGGGAAATTAGTGAAATAATAAGCAAGGCTACACTAAGAGAGTAACATGATTACAAAACAAAGCAGAAGTAATCTCCAACTTACACAGATCTCCCATGGACAGTGAAAACAAATGGTAGGTCTGCTGGGCTGTGGACAGACTCATCACCTTTTCACTAGGAAACACAGCACCTGTTAAATAGGCCATTTAATACCTAACCCATTTCAGCTATTTTCTGAATGGGGCTTTTGAATTTAACTTTGAACTCTGCCCAATGCTTATAAATTAGCTCCTCTGAGAAAGAGTGCTCTGATTTCCAAAAACAATGACTTAGAAAATTTGCTAAACAATGTTTATACATTGTCCTTGTTTAGTGGGTATGTCCACATCTTTAGTTACACATACACATATATTCATTCATTCATTCACTCATTCTTTCATTTGCCAAACATTCCCTGAAAGCCCACTATAAGGCACTGTGATAAGAATTCTGACACAGGCCTTTAAGTCATTTGTATGATGAGAACAATCGGTATTGAGATTTTGTGTAAGTTTGTGGATCTATAAAAACTTTACCTGTACGATGACCACTTGTATACCTAATCCTGAATTGTACCTCACATCCTTAAAATAAAAAAAATTATTGCTCACCTTTACTGAGATATAGTTTCAGAATTATAAATGCTCTAATTCTACTCTATGATCAACCTAATAACACATGGTCAATAACTTTTAAACTAAAGTGAGAGCAACATCTCATTAAACAAATAAGTTCTTGAGAGAGCTTACTATACATCAGATATTGTGCTAGGCATTGGGGATACAAAAATAAATCAAGAACTATCTGCCCTCAAAGAGCTCCCAATCTGGAAGAAGGACAAAGACAAAGATAAATATATACATTAAATGTAATATAATGTGCTTATTATAATACAATGCATATTTAAACCATATGCTATGGAAACACAGATAAAGGAATGATTAATTCTTCCAGAGGGGAAAAGTCAAGTTTCAAAAGGAGGCAGTACTTGAACTGAACCTTGAGAGATGACTAGCAGAATTTCATCAGGAAGAGGTGGGAAAACAGAATGAAGGAAAGCACAGAAGTCTGATTATGCACAACACACTCACGTAAGACCAATTTCAACATGGCTGGAATACTGAAACACAAGAATGGACACTAAAAATACAGGGGACCAGCGGCCAATGAGCCTGGCAGTCAGATTTTATCCCATATAGCTGAGAAGCAGAACAAAGTTTTTAAATTAAAAAGTAATAAGACCACATTTGATGCAAGTTTTTAAGCATCATGCATAGATCTAGGTGTTGGTACTGGACATACAAAGATGAACAAGAGATGCTCTCTGCTCTCAAGAAGCCCCTGCAGATAGAAAATAATCAACTTGGTGGAGGATGTAGGGGAAGGCTGCATGCAGTGGACTGGTGAGATCAGTGCAACAATGTCAACTGGACCATAAGAGGGCACAACAGAAGAAATGGGATGGTGTAGTGGGAATGGCACTGGCAATACAATAAGATAGACCTCAGTTCAAAGTTCAGATCCGTCACTGATAAACAGATGACTTTTTGGGCAAGTTATTTAATTATTTGAGTTTTAGTTTTCTTGTATGTAAAATACATATTTTTAGAATTGCTGTAAAAATTAGAAATAATATTCTAAACCATGCCTCACATTTATATTAATACATTTTCATGATTATTATTAATAGAAGAGTTCATAGATTTATCCGATATTCAAGAGAAAACAAAAGAATGACTATGAAGAATGAAAGAGAGGAAGGAATTAAGTGAAGGAATTACTCCATTTTCTACAGTGGGTAACTGGACATCGGTCCAGTCTCCTACCTCTCCCTAGCCTAAATTTACACTCTAAGAAAGCTGGTATTCCTCTCTGGAAGATCTACATTTTAAAAATTGTTTTCTCACGAAGTCCCATACATTTCTAATTACATTCTCCAATTTAAATATTAATTATATAACAGCAGGCAGAATGCCATCAAATATAAATTCTCTTCAAGATCTTTAGTGGTTAATTTCAAGTCAAAATGTTCATCTATTCAACCTGATTTTTATATAAGAATAAATCAGAAAAATATTCTATGCCCTTTCAATTAGTGGAAGACCCTAAAAAAAGAGTGATAAAACAGTGAGTCCCTGGAAGCCAGACTAAATGTAGAATATACTCCTAAAGGTCTGGTTGGGGAAAAAAGATACTACTTTAGAGGGTTATGTGTTTTGTGGTTTTACTTTGTTTTTTACCTTTAGGCTTTTTATAACAGGCTAGAACAGAATGACATAAAATGTTACGGAAGATTCTTTTCCCAATGAATAAGTGGTGCTGATTCCTATAATAACTCATTTTATGAATTTCTATTACAACATTCATAGGTGTGGAAATACATTTATGCATTATATTTTATTATAGTAGTGTTGGCTAAAACACCACAGTATTCATAGACAGGAAATGACCAAAAATAAACCAGCTTCACTGTATGCATCCAATGTAAGCAAAGAAAACATCACACTAAGTACTTTCCCATTTCTGCCAGGGAAAAGAAACTGAAATATGTCATTTCACCATAGAGCTGTCCCAAGTACAGTGAACAGTGAAATCATTAATGGGATATAGTAAAGTTATAGAGAATTTCTTCCCTTTTTGTGCCTATAACTTTTTCATGGACACTTGTTTCCAGGCATTTAGTTTCACACCCATGAGCCAAAGGTCCCAGACATTGAAATACAAGAGTTAGCCACTTTTTTGGCATTATGAAATACTAAGGAGTATACATGATTATTTAAAGAGGAAAAACCTTATGTAGTTTAAAAAACAAATCGAAACACTAAGGAAGGAACTTTGTGGTCCTCTAACTTCCTAACTTCAGAAAGAATGAGGCATATGTCATTCCCAAAAAATAAAATTTAACTATACTTTTAAAGACTTATAGATAATGTAGTTATACAACCCAATGTTGAAAACTCTTCACTTTGTACTTTCAGGTAAAATAGCAGATAAACTGAACATGTGTTAAAAGCCTCTCCCTCCAAGACCCCACTTGGTGAACGTAAAGGAAATGAAAAGATATGAATCTACAACAACAACAAGCAAAATAGGGGAGGATTATCAGCAACAGCAGCAGCAGCAGATTTCAGCAAATTTCTGAAGCTGGAAAGAAAGTGTTAAGTAATGAAGGGTAAAAAAGAGCCATGGCCTCAAATATGCCCTGTGGGTAAGAAGGCCGCTGCCAAACTGCTCAGTAGAACTCTGGAAAGGAAAGAACAGCAGGTATGATGGCAGAGGGGAATGAGAAGTGAGACTGAACACAGGGACTAACTGAAGATCTGTAAAAGGAATCTCCATCCATTTCTCCCACCGTCAAACACTGCAGATGAGTAAGAGGAAAGAATGCTCAATGGATAGCACTAGGGTAACTGGTTGTTCCTATGGGAGAAAAAAATACTCCAACAAATCAGACCTTAACCTCAAATATAAAAACCAGTTCCCAGTGTAACAAAGACTTCAATATGAAAGGCCAAATTTTAAACCTCTAGGAAGGCAAAATGAGAGAATATTTTTTAAAATCCCAATGTAGTAAAGGACTTTTTTTTTCTTAAACACAATCTCCATCAGTAAACCACCATGGAAAATCTATACATTTTGGTGCCTTCAGCATATAAATGGTATTTAAAGTAAAAGAATATATGAAATTGCTTAGGAGAAAAGCAGAGAGTGAGAAGAGCACCCAGGACCAAAATTTGAGAAACTCTACCATCTAAAAGTTTAGAGACAGAATTTTTTTGTTTTATTTTGTTTTGAGTTGGAGTCTCACTCTGTCTCCCAGGCTGGAGAACAGTGGTACGCTCATTGCCACTGCAGCCTCAACCTGCTGGGCTCAGGCAATCCTTCCATTTCAGTCTTCCAAGTAAGTGGAACTATAGGCACACGCTGCCGCACCTAAATTTTTTATTTATTGTAGAGACGAGGTCTTGCCAAGTTGCTCAGGCTGGTCTCGAACCCCTGAGCTCAGGTAATCTTCTCGCCTCAGCCTCCCAAAGTCCTGGGATTACAGGCTTGAGCCACCATGTCTGACCCAGGACACAAATTCTTAAGGCTATTAGAAAGACATGCAAAACATACAACAAATCAAAAGCTACTAATAATATGATATAAAATAATAAACTATAAAGAATGGTCTGAAAGTAAATAGTCTAAATTAGATCAAGGAGATAATAGGCCTCAAGAAGAGTAGATTCTAGAAATTAGAAATGTAGTAAAGACAGCATATTTCTTTGTTAAATTAAAAAAAAAAAAAAAAAGGCAACCAGAAAATCCAGGAAAAATACAACAACTATGTAAGTAAGGTATGGCTCAAATATGAAGCAAATTAAAATATGGCAGGATTTTTGATAACTTTTGAAGTGTACTGAAGAAGGGGACATTTGAATCTGGTGTTAGGACTATTCTTAAGTGGTTTAGGACACAGAAAAGGAGACACAATTATAGCATATTACTTAACTGTGAAGTAAAAAATAGTTACATCATAGAAACTTAAATACTATTTACCAGTTTTCTAGTTTTAAATGCTACCAATTGACAAAGTTTTATGATTAAAGAACAGATATAAATGATATTAATCTTAAAATGTAAAAGTATAGCTCATAGAATATAGCAAAACTGGAATCCCAAAGAAGGAGAAAAATAGTAGAGTAGGGAACTCCATCCCTCTACAAAAGCAATAAATATGCTAGCAAAGATAGCCAGAAACAACTTTTTCAGAACTCTGAAATCTAATAAAAAATTACAATCACCAAGGGAACACTTAGTGAAGGAAAAAACAAAACAAAACTGCTGAACTTCAATAAGATGGTTCTGTGACATTTTAACTTACCCTGTTACCAGTTCCCAATCCCCAGCTTGGTGGTGATGTTGAAGGTGAACAGTCTCACATTCCTGGTGCAGGGTGCTGGTAACAGAGGAAGCAATACAGATAATATTCTCAAAAAATTGTAGTTGTGTCTTTTGACATGTCTGGTGGCTTCCTGAAGGATCAGTTCAAAAGCTTCCCTTTGTCTCACTTGCCTTGGTGCTTCCCCAGGACTGAGGTGGCTTTTGGGTGGCATTCATCAAACATATTTAAAAGAAAAAAATGTATAAGCTAGTACCACATGAGGCATGGAATAACAACTGAAGTAAGCAATAGACCAAAAAGTCAGAGAAAGAAGAGGCTAGGGAAGGAGATACCCAGGAGAATAGGGCTTTGAGAAGCTCCTATGTGTTCCAGAGAATCTAGAATGTCATATGCATCTCCAGTCCTGGGCATATGCTTAGGAAAAAAACCCAACACGGAACCAATCTGTAAAGACTTGGTGAGGTTTATAGTTTTTCTTTTTTTCCAGGCATTTAAGAAAGTCTCTGTCAAATCACTAACTGACCACTAAACTAATGGAACAGAGACCTCAGTCGCTATAAAAGACAAAGAATACAGTCTTTACAGAAATATTTCAGAAAAGTCACTAAGCAAACAGAATAGAACAATCAAAACAAGCAACAACAACAAATTCTAGGATAGGTAGATGATCTGATTTCCAGAGTTGCCATATTACAATATTCAAAATGTCCAATTTCTGGCTGGGCACAGTGGCTCACGTCTATAATCCCAGTACTTTGGGAGGCTGAGGTGAGAGGATTGCCTGAGCCCATGGGTTTGAGATGAGCCTGGGCAACTTGATGAGATCTCATCTCTACAACAAATCAAGAAAAGTTAGCTGGGCATGATGGCGCATGCCTGTAGCTCCAACTACTTGGAAGGCTGAGGCAGAAGGATCACCTGAGCCCAGCAGGTTGAAGCTGTGGTGGCTGTGAGTGTGCCACTGCCCTCCAACCTGGGTGACAGGGTGAGACTCCTACTGAAAAAAAAAAGTCAAATTTCAACAAAAAATTATGAGTCATGCAAAGAAATAAAAAGTATAACTCAGAGGAAATGATGAAATGAATAGAAACTGTTCTTGAGGAAGCCTAGACTTTGGACTTACTAGATAAGAACTTTAAATCAACGATTTTAAATATACTCAGAGAACTAACGAAAACCAGGAGAACAACATCTCACCAAAGAGAGAATATCAATAAAGAGACAGAAATTTAAAAGAAGTCAAATAGAAATTTTGGAGTTGAAAAGTACAATAACTAAAACTAAAAGTTCTCTCAGTCTGAGCAACTTGGTGAAACCTTATCTCTACAATAAATCAAAAAATTAGCCAGGTGTGGTAGCACATTCCTATAATTCTGGCTACTTGGAAGACTGAGGTGGAAGGATCATTTGAGCCCAGCAGGTTGACACTGGGGTGGCTGTGAGCATGTCATTGCACTCCAGCCTGGGCAATGCAGTGAGACTCCAACTTAAAAAAAAAAAAGGTCTCTAGAGGGCTTCAACAGTAGATTTGAGCAAGTAGAAGAATTAGTGAATTTAAAGATAGGTCAATTGAAATTATACAGTTTGAGAAGTAGGAAAGAAAAGAATAAAGATAAATGAACAGGATATCATCATGGATACCAACATAAACATAATGGAAGTTTCAGAAGAACAGACACAAGAGAAAAAAGTAGAAAAAATATTTGAGAAATAATGGCCAGAAACTTCCCAAATCTGATGAAAGACATAAACCAACACATCCAAGAAGCTCACTGAACTCCAACTAGTATAAACTCAAAAGCAATTCACATAAAGACACATTTTAATCAAACTGTTAACAGAGAAAGATAAAGACACAATCTTGAAAGAAATGAGAGAAGTGACTTATCACATATAAAGGATCCTCAATAAGAATAACAACTGATTTCTCATCAGAAGTCATGGAAACTAAAAGATAGTGGGAGGACATACTTAAAGTGATAAAAGAAAAGAAAAAAAAAAAAACAACAACAACCAAAAAACCCCGTCAACCCAGATTTCTTTATCTGGCAAAATTGTATTTTGAAAATAATAGAAAAATTAAGACATTCCCTGGTAAATAAAAGCTGAAGGATTTCACTGCTAGTACAACTGACCTTAACAAAAAATGCTAAGGGAAGTTTCTTAGACTTAGAAAACACTAGATGGTAACCTGAAGCCATATAAAGAAATAAAGAACACTAGTAAAGGTAATTACACAGGTATGTAATAAAAGCCAGTATTATTACATTTTTGGTTGGTAATTTCTTTTTTTCTTCTATACAATTTAAAAGATAAATGCATAAAATAAGAATTATAAACCTATGCAATAAGCACACAATGTTAAATATGTAATTTGTGAAAAAAACAACATAAAAAGCGTGGAGCTAAATAGAAGTAAAGTTTTTGTATACTATTACAACTAAATTGGTATTAATTCTAGTGAATTAAATCAAGATGTTAATTGCAGTACCTAACAACTAAGAAAATAACCAAAAAATATAAAGTAAAAGGAATGAAAAGGGGATAGAAAATGATACACTGAAAAAAATCAATTAAATACTAAAAAGAAAAGTCATGCAGTAATTGAAGAACAAAAAATAAAATAAACATCAAAAGTAAATTCCTCATCAGGACTTTAAAGATAAAACTCTTCCATTTAAAGGCAGAGATTAGCAGGATGGGTTTTTTAAAAGCTACAACTAGGCCAGGTGCGGTGGCCCAAGCCTATAATCCCAGCACTTTGGGAGGCTGAGGTGAGAGGGCTTGTCTGAGCCCAGGGGTTCAGGACTAGCTTGGCCAATTTGGTGAGACTTCATCTCTACAATAAATAAAAAAATTAGTTGGGTGTGGTAGCACACACCTGTAGTTCCAGCTATTTGGAAGGCTGAGACGGAAGGATCACCTGAGCCCAGCAGGTTGATGCTGGCGTGATCGTGAGCATGCCACTGCACTCCAGCCTGGGAGATAGAGTGAGACTCCAACTCAAAAAAAAAAAAGATACAAGTACATGCTTACATGATTAAAAGACAAAAATAGGTTGAAATCGAAAGGACAGAAACAAATATTCCATGTAAAGAGTAACCAAAAGAGAGCTGAGCTGGCTACTAACAATATATGAAATACATTTTATGTCCAAATTTTTTACCAAAGACATGGAAGAACATAAGGAATGTATAACAATTGTAAATTAAATGCATTTAACACCTAAAATATATGAAGCAAAAACTGATAGAGTTGAAGGGGAAATACTGTAGTTCATTTTACAATAGATGGGGACTTCAGTACCCTGGTTTCAATAACACAACAACCAGACAGATAATCAACAAGTAAACAAAGGACTTGGAGAACACTATAAAACCAACTAGACCTAACAGACATATAGAACACTCCACCCAACAAGAGTGGAATACACTTTATTTTCAAGTACACATGGAACATTCTTTAGGACAGAGCATATGTTAAGCCACAACACAAGTCTCAATACGTTTAAAAAAATTAAACACATACAAAAGATTTTCTCTGACTACAATGAAGTGCATCATAAAGCAGTAACAGAAGCAAATCTGGAAAATTCACAGATATGTGGTAAAGAAGAAATCACAAGGGAAATTAGAAAAGTATAGCTGTCAGAAGTTGTAACATACATGGAATGTCATGATGTATTGTTAAAAAAAGGAAAAACGTTGCAGTTTATAAAGCGGGAGAAGTAAAAAGATGAAAAGACTCATCTTGCACAATGCAGACTTGAAAGGTACTGTCTACAGCAGATGGAACAAGAAACAGAAATTTGGGTTCAGAGTGGTGGCTCATGCCTATAATCCCAGTACTTTGGGAGGCTGAGGTGGGAGGATTGCTTGAGCCTAGGAGTTTGAAACCAGCCTGGGCAACATAGAGAGACGTGGTCTCTACAAAATTTTTTAAAAAAAGTATCTGAGTGTGGTGGTGTGTGCCTGTAGTCCCAGCTACTTGGGAGGCTAAGGTGGAAGGATGGCCTGAACCCAGGAGGTTGAGGTTACAGTGAGCTGTGATCATGCCACTGCACTGCAGCCTGAGTGACAGGGTGAAACCCCAACTAAAAAAAAGGAAGAAAGAGAGACTTAAGTAAGTATCTGTTATCCAAATTACCAATGAGAGAAGTTAGATATATAGTTTTGGGAGGAAAGGAAGCGAGTGAGCTGATTCTTCCTTCATCTACTATAGCAAGAAGCATAACTAAATTTTACACATAAAAGAATTGTATGATATTCATCGAAAGATTTGGTAGAAAATAAATCAGTAAAATACACCTGAAAATAAAGAAAAAAGAGTAGCTGCATAGGTAACAGGAGAATCAGGTGAATGAAGAGTGTCAACTACATTAAATGCTGTGGGGGGTCAAGCAGAATCAGGACTCAAAATTAAAAAAACCAATCTGGACTCTCTGGTTAGCAGCCCCTCACTTAGACAAATACAAGGTATGTAATCTTGCTCAGAAACAGTTCTAACAGTCTGATGTGAGAGATCTTACAGGAATCAAATAACCACACACTAAACTGAAGAATAATCAACAACCACTAGAAGTTATAAGTAATTGATCTTGCATGATAGTTTGTACTAATTATTCAATGTCCTTGAAGTTTTATTTTCCACCTTCATATATAAGTATCTTCTATGGTTCCTCAATTAAATTGTTTTTAGGTCATTAAAAAAGGGTCAGACCAAGAGGATGTAATAGCGTTTCCATAGCACCTTAAACATACATATTTGTAGAAAGTAAATCTCTTGCCTGGATTTGTGGGTCCTTTTCCTAATGACTCACAATTACACCCTCTCCACAGAGCCCACATATCATATTTCCCATTTCCCCCAAACTCTTCCTCCGTGCTCCTTGCTTAGAAGCCTCTGACTTTGTGGAACTCATAGTAAAAATTCTGAAACTCTTGGCAGTAAGTATAAGGTACAACAATTTTCACTAACAGATACTTCCTCTTTCTTTTGGAACTGATTGTTTGTTTTTGAGACCATAAAAGTGAAGACTATAATTTTAAATTATTTTAGATGGTCATGGAATTTTTGGACATACGCCACTATGAAAATTCAAAACCACATTGAGATACCACCTAACTCCACTAAGAATGGCCACCATTAATAAAACAAAAAATAACAGACACTGTGCTGGCAAGGATGTGGAGAAAAGGGAACACTTCTACATTGCTGGTGGGAATGCAAACTAATTCAACCTCTATGGAAAACAGTGTGGCAATTCCTAAAAGAACTAGATACTGACTTTTCATATGACCAAGTAATCCCCCTTCTGGGAATATACCTGGAGGAACTTAAATCATTCTACAAAAAAGATACCTACACACGCGTGTTTATTGCAGCACTATTCACAATAGCAAAAACATGGAAAGAACCGTGTTGCCCAAACTAGACTGGATTTAAAAAATGTGGTATATATATTTGACGGAATATTATGCAGCCATAAAGAAAAACAAAATTATGGACTTTGCAGCAACTTGGATGGATTTAGAGTTTAAATGTGGGGCATCACTGTAAAGACGATTAGATGCCCCACATAAATCACATAAATCTGTGATTTATCACAGAAACAAGGAACTGAGTACCACATGTTCTCACTCATAAGCAGACCCTGAACATTTACCATAATACTATAAGAAAGGGATTGGCAGTAGCCGGAAACTGCCAGGGGAGGGAAGGAGGGGCCACATAACATCAATAAAGGTACCTGATCTCAAACTAGGAGATGTGGGGGCCAAAGGGAGGCCCAAACCTGTATGATGACCACTTGTGTACCTAATCCTGAATTACACCCCACATCTTAACAAAAAAAAGAGGTAGTTTTGCCTAGTAAAAGAGTCATTTAATAAAAAAAGATACTCCTGCATTCACTGCAGCTGCCAAAACTAGTAAAACCTGAACAGTGGACAGTCCCGTAACTGGAGTGCAGAATGCCAGAGAGGCGACGAGGCTGGGCTGTTTTTGAAGACTTTGGTTCTGGTTGCACACCTAGTTCCACCAGCAGCAACTTCAGTGTCTAAAGTAAAGTAATGACTTTAGCTGATCTGTCTTCCTTTTACTCTTATCCAACAACCCACAACAATGGCCTCCATTTTGCTTCCAATGTCATTACTTAGATATCTTCTACCTCTAAAATCTTAACCTGAAGAACTCATTCTGACCATAAATTCCCATGACTCCAGTTTATTATGAACCCTCTTACTTCACAGACTCCTCATACTCAACTTTAATTAGACTTCCAGTTCCAAAATATGAACATTTCTCCCCATTTGTTGGCAACCTTCTGGTTTTTAATTCCTTAAAAATCTAGCTTAGACAATCTGGCTCATCACGTCTATCTTTTGTTTGTCATCGCACTGGAATTTTTTATTTCTTGTCTTTGTCCCTTATCGGACATTTAATGTCTCTACTGTTATATTTAGCTACTCTGTGCTCTCCTGGAATAAACTGACTCAACAATTCAGGCTGTAGTGGCTACTATTTCATGGTCTCTAACCTCATTTAGCTCCTCAGAATTTTCTTTCAATCTTTCAGCATTTTCCCAGTTACCTCCCTCTGGATATTAAACAAAACCTGAAAAAAATGGAGAGACATACTGTATTTCTTTTGTTTTGTTTTTTTCAATTTATTTACAAAATTTATTCAAACATTTTATCTAGGCTTTTTCTTTATGGTCTGTGCATTAACATATTCAAATTATGATAAACAGTTTCAACTTCTTAAATGTAAGCAAGGGGATCACTACCTATGCTTTACAACATTAGAACAAAAAGTTTTAAAGTTTTTTTTTTAAGTTCTATCTTTTTTTTAATCAATATTTTTTATTATGATATTGTGGGGTACAGTTAAGGGTTAGGTATACAAATATGCTTCGTTCAGGCACCCCTGTTGATAAGAGGTGTCTCCCCATCCCCAGATAGATATTTACTACTATTAATCCCATCTCCCTTCCCCTCCCTGCCCATAGTTTCCCACCACTGTCAGTCATTTTCTTATAGTATTACATTGGATGTTCAAGGTCTACTGTATGAGTGAGAACATGTGATACTCAGATCTTTGTTTCTGTGAGAGATCACTCAGTATTATAGACTCTAGTTCCATCCAGGTTGCTGCAAAATTCATGATTTTGTTCTTTTTTATGGCTGCGTAGTATTCCATCATGTGTATGCACCACATTTTTTTAATCCAGTCTCTTTTGATGGACAGCATGGTTGCTTTCAGGTTCTTGCTATTGTGAACAATGCTGCGATAAACATATGTGTGCAGGTATCTTTTTTATAGAGTGATTTGAGTTCTTCAGGGCATATTCCCAGTAGGGGGATTGCAGAGTCATATAGGAGGTCAATATTTAGAGCTTTTAGGAATCACCATACTGTTTTCCACAGAGGTTATACTAGTTTGCACTCCCACCAACAGTGTAGAAGTGTTCCCTTTTCGCCACACTCTCTCCAGCAACTGTTATTTTTTGAGTTATTGATAATTGCCATTCTGACTGGAGTTAGGTGGTATCTCAGGGTGGTTTTGATTTGCATCTCCTTGATGATTAGTGAGGTTGAACATTTTTTCATGTGTGTGTTGGCTGCTTGGATGTCTTCCTTTGAGAAGTGTCTGTTCATATCTTTTGCCCATTTTATAATGGGGTTGTTTGTTTTTTCCTTTTCAGCATGTTTGAGTTCCTTGTAGATCCAAGATGTTAAGCCTTTGTCAGAACTGGAGTTGGCAAATACTTTTTCCCAGTCTGTAGGCTGTCTCCCTGCTCTCTTGATGGTTTCTTTGGCTTTGCAGAAGCTTGTCAGTTTAATGAGGTCCCACTTGTCTATCCTCTCTCTTATGGCCTGTGGGTTTTGGGTTTTGTTCAGGAATTGGATGCCAGTTCCAATTTCCATGAGGATATGTCTTTCATTTTCTAGGGTTCTTGTGGTTTGAGGTTTTACATGTATTTCTTTAAAAAAATTTTTTTTTACTTTAAAGATGTGGAGTACAATTCAGGGTTAGGTATACAAATGTTCATTATGCAGGTACCCTTATTGATGAGGTGTGCCCCCTCTTCCCTGACAGTTTCTCACTACTGAAAATCCTTTTCTTATAGTATTATGATGACTATTCATGGTCCACTCATGAGTGAGAACATGTGATACTCAGTTCTTTGTTTCTGTGGTAGATCATTCAGCATTATAGACTCTAAGTCCATCCACGTTGCTACAAAGTTCATAATTTTGTCCTTCTTTATGACTGCATAATATTCCATCATGTAGATGAACCACATTTTAAAAAATCCAGTCCTCTTTCGATGGGCAGCATGGTTGGTTCCAAGTTTTTGTTATTGTGAATAATGCTGCAATAAACATGGGTGTGTAAGTATCTTTTCCATAGAGTGATTTGAGTTCCACTGGGTATATTCCCAGTAAGGCAATTGTGGGGTTGTATGGAAGGTCAATTTTTAGATCTTTTAGGAATTGGCAAACTGTTTTCCACAGAGGTTGTATTAATTTACACTCCCACCAACAGTGTAGAAGTGTTCCCTTTTCCCCACATTCTCTTCAGCATCTGTTGTTTTTTGAGTTATTGATGATGGCCATCCTGACTAGAGTTAACAATATATTGTCTCCAAGAGACTCATCTTACCAGAAAGAACCACTCACAGACTCGAAGTAAGAGGATGGGAAACAAAATTTCACGCGAACGGAACACAAAAGAAAGCAGGAGTTGTGATCTTAATATCAGACAAAATATCCTTTAAGCTATCAAAAATTAAAACAGATATGGAAGATCACTACATAATGATAAAAAGTTCAATCCATTAACAAGAAATATTCATCCTAAACATATAGGCACCAACATAGGAGCACCAACTTTCATAAAGCAGCTTCTAAGTAAACTTAAAAAAGATATTGACACTAACACTATCATAGCCAGGGACTTAAATACTCCACTCACAACCCTAGACAGATCATCAACACAAAAAATCAACAAGGAGGTCCAGAACCTCAACATGATGCTTGACCAAGTGGACTTAATTGATACCTACAGAACACGCCACCCAACAATCACAGAATATACATTCTACTCATCAACACATGGAAAGTACTCTAAGATCGACCCTCCCTTGGTCATAAATCAAGCATAAACAAATTCTGTAAGATTGAAATATTGCCATGCACCTTCTCAGACCACAATGGAATAAAAATAAATATCAACACCAACAAAGATCCCCCAAAACCCACAAAGACACGGACACTAAATAGCAAGATGCTAAACAACTCCTGGGTCAACATGGAAATTAAAACAGAGATTAAAAGATACCTGGAAACAAATGAAATGAAGAAACATCTTACCAAAACCCCTGGGATGCCATGAAAGCAGTACTAAGAGGGGAATTCATATCTCTACGAACACATATGAAGAAAATGGAACGATCACAAGTTAACAGCCTAACAAATCACCTAAGGAAGCTGAAAAAGCAAGACCACAAAAATCTTAACTTCAACAAAAAAATCCAGATCACCAAAATAAAAGCCCAAATTTGAGACATAGAAGACAAAATTATAATACAAAAATCAACCAAGTAGAAAGCTGTATTTCTTAAAGTGATGTTATTGTCACAACAATGTCAATTCTTTTGAAATGAATAAGTAAATTTAAATGTGATTTTAATAAGATTCCCATCATTTCTTTTCTATTTAGATTAAATTATTTTTAAAGTTTGTATGGAAGAAGTATTCTATTACATTATTTTAAAAGTTCATAGGTGTGTGAAAATTGAAACTTGAAAAAAGTGAAAGCATATTTCCCCTACTAGTTATTAAAACTTACTACAACACTACTATAATTAAGAGTCTGGTATTGGCATTAAAACAGATAAGTAGATTAGTAGAATGAAATGAATAATCCAGAAATACACCCACATATTAATGGGAATTTAACATAACAAAAAGATGGTATTCCCATTAAAAAAGAAAGAATAGTTTAATTAAGAAAGATTATTAACAAATTGGTTAGTCAAATGAAATGAAATCATGTTAGACCTAATACCATATAAAAATAAATCCAATGTATTAAGTATTAACTTTTAAAGCCTTATTAAAATTTTAGAATAAAATTTGCAAGATTACTTGACTAAACTAAAAACTGGAAAGCCTTAAGGAGGATAAAAAAATTTAAAAAACAGAAATCAGAAATAGAATTGATGTGTATTATTTCAGAAATCTAAAGTTCAATGCTACAAAGTTTTAACATTATAAAGCATTATATTTCTAAGCAAAATTATACTTTGACATTTAAATAATATTAACTATAGCTCTAGGTCTACAGTTAATAATAATATATTTGTTATATATATTTTCACTTTATTAGAATTTTTACTCTTGCTGCTTCATTTTTCTAGCTGAAATTGTTGAGTTCTACATGTGAATTCTCAAGTAGGCTAAAAGAAACACATTGATATAAGTTAGTTATAACTAAAATTTAAAAGGCATGTTCGTCTAAATATATGTTAGATTCTAACTCCAGAAATTTTCTAAAACATTATTCGCAAATTAATTCCTTTATTACATTTTTTTTACATGAGGGCTCAAAAAATTATAACTAGAAACTTGAAATAATAACCATTCTATATTTAGTTTAAAATGTACACGCCTATAACCCCAGCACTTCGGGAAGCCGAGGTGAGAGGATTGCCTGAGCCCAGGGATTCGAGACCAGCCTGTGTAACCTGGCGAGACCTCGTCTCTACAATAAAACAAAAAATTGGGTGGGCATGGTGGCATGAGCCTGTAGTCTCAGCTACTTAGAAGGCTGAGGTGGCAGAATCACCTGAGGATGGCAAGTTGAGGCTGTGGTAGCTGTGATCATGCCACTGCACTCGAGCCTGGGCGACAGAAACTCCGACTCAAAAAATAAAATAAAATGTGTTTCAGAGTTTGGTTAAGGTAATAAGATAAATGAGCATCATCAAATTAAAATGTATTCTATCTTTGGTCTGTAGACTTTATTTTAAAATTATGTAAACATAGTCAGCCTTCCATATCAGTGAGTTCTGCATCCATGGATTCAACTCAATGGATAAAAAAATATTTGGAAAAGAAAATTACACAGCCGGGCTCGGTGGCTCAGCCTGTAATCCCGCGCCTTTGGGAGGCTGAGGTGAGTTGATTGCCTGAGCCCGCGGGTTCGAGACCCGCCTAGGCAGCGAGACCTCATCTCTACAATAAATCAAAAAATCAGCTGGGCGTGGTAGCACATGCCTGTAATTCCGGCTACTTGGAAGGCTGAGGCGGAAGGATCGCCGGAGCCCAACAGGTCGAGGCTGTGGTGGCCGGGAGCGGCCACTGCACTCCAGTCTGGGCGACCGAGTGAGACTCCAACTCAAAAAAAAAAAAGAAAAAAAGAAAATTACACAAACACCCAAAAAAGTAAAATTTGAATTTGCCATGCGTTGAATACTATGTTGAATCCGTGCAAACGAAATGATGTGCAGGCATTTATATTAGGTATACATAAGAAATCTAGAGATGATGTAAAGAGTAAAGTATGTGGCAGTATGTGTGTAGGTTACAGGCAAATATCATGTCATTTTATGTAAGGGACTGGAGCACCTGCAGATGTTGGTATCTGCAGGGGTCTTAGAACCCTATGGCTACTGACAGATGATTATATATATATATATATACATATATTTAAATTATATATACACCATAAAGACATAAATGCTTTATGTCCTTCTCATTTACTTGATTCCATACTCAGAGTTGTTTATAAACCTAGGGATATGTATTATGTGACACATGTGCCATAGAAGAAAGGAGCTTGTGAGCCACTGGAATAGATAATACAGACCACAACTAGAGTAATTATTCTGACTTTATGTCAAATTGCTTACTGCTACTAGCTAAGGAGCAAGGTCTTGTGCTGGCTGCTGGGGATACAACAGTGGTAAGACAATCAGCCAGGATTCCTTTTCTCTGAAGCTTACATTCTAGTGGGGAAGACACATTTGAAACGTGAATCACCACCTGGTTCTTTAGTTTTGGTCATGGTAAGCATCGAGAAGGGAAAGCGCCAGGAACTGAGAGATGAAAGGGGCAGCTGGTTTAGTCTCTGGAGTTAAGAAAGTCTTTTGGGGGGATGTGAGGTTTAAACTTGAGATCTCTATAGGTGAGCTGGAGTTGGTTAGGCAGTATCAGAGAAATAGGGCAGGAGTGCTATCAGGTCAGAAATCCACTATTCCTGTAAAAAAGGTTCTGAAGTAGAAAGTACCTGAACTGAAAGGAAGTCAGTGATGCTGCAGGACCAGACAAGATGGTTGCTGGTGCGGGATAAAACTTATGAAGGGGCAGGGAACCCTACGAACTATATTAAGTAAGCTAGACTTTTTTCCTATGAAAAATAGGAAATGCCCTATGAAGGACATTTTAATTAGGAGAATGCTACAGTCAGATTTATATTTTTATTTTTTCCATCTTTAACTTCTTAATTTAAACTTTTAATTTCAGTACTTTTCTGAAGAAAACTACTCCTTTAAAATAACTCTGTGTGAAATGGTTTCTAACTCATGCTCCAAATTCAATGATCTGAAAATGTTAGTATCTTGAAAGAATACTATTGCATACCCTGTCTCCTCTGGAAATGCAGAGAGGGTGCTTCCGTCAATCTGACAGGTGTCCTGAGAAGGAGAGTCAGAATCTTTTCTATCTTGATTTGTAGCAGTATTGGCTATTCGTTGTTGTTGCAAGTCCCAATTTCGAGCTACGTTGTTAATTGTTAATCTTTTCTTCTCCTACGAAAAAGTTAATTGCGACAAGAATTATATAATGCAATTTTTGTAGCAGAAGTGACATCTAAGGAGCATATTGTTTGTACCTTCTTAGAATATTTTCAAAAGGAGCTTATTCCTTATAAGTAGCTACAAAATATACATTCTAGATCAAGATTCAAGAGGCCCGTATTTACCCTGTACATTCAAACTTCTCAATGATGATCTATCATCCCAAAGGGGGGAAATATATATATATATAAAATTAAGTTCCTATATTATTTGTGAATGTATATAATTTTATTTTTAAAAATTAGGAACTTAATTTTATTAAAAATAAATGTATAACCCACTGGAGACTTAAAATTCACTATCTGAAATTTTAATTTCATGGAAATTTTTATATACTTAATGTTATCTGAAATTTTAAATTGTCCAAGGTTTCTATGCCTCTGGTTAAACACAGCAAGAAAAAAACGAATACTATTTTAATTTTTCTACTCAATAATTAGAATTGATATAGCAAAATAACCTTGGGGAGGGGAATGAAGAGAGCTGATCAGTGTTCCAAGTTTCACAGCATAAATTGTAATGCCTGAAAATTAAAAATTATTATCTAAGTTATTAAAAGAAATTGTGCTAGGGTAAATTGTCTCTTGATAATTAGTACCATTCTAGATAAATAGGAAAGAAATTAATTCATTGTAAGTGATAGATCATAGGGCAGTGCTCTCAAATTTTAGGGTACCTCAAATTACCTGGAAGGCTTGTTCAGACAGATTGCTTATTTAGCATTTTTTGGAGCACAGCAGGAGAATGTGCATTTCTCACAAGCTCCTGGTCCTGCTGATGTTGCTAGCTTGTGGACCTTGCTTTGAGAGCCACTGCAGAACCCCTCTAGAGAAAAAGCAGATGTAGACTGAGATGTTTCTATTAAAAAATAATCCCTAATTCTGCTAAATTTTCCATGAGCAAGAGTTCACATTTAAAAACAGCATATCAGCTGTGCTCGGTGGCTCAGCCTGTAATCCCACGCCTTTGGGAGGCTGAGGTGAGTGGATTGCCTGAGCCCGTGGGTTCGAGACCCGCCTGGGCAGTAAGACTTCATCTCTACAGTAAATCAAAAAATCAGCTGGGCATGGTAGCGCATGCCTATAATTCCGGCTACTTGGAAGGCTGAGGCGGAAGGATCGCCGGAGCCCAGCAAGCTGAGGCTGTGTTCAGACAGGAGCAGCCACTGCACTCCAGTCTGGGCAACAGAGTGAGACTCCAACTCAAAAAAAAAAATAAATAAATAAACAGAAATAGCATATCAATTAGATCAGCATGCAGAAAATAGACACTTTCCTTCTTTTCACTAAGAGTACAAGCCTCCACTGAAAATTCCACTAAGAGTGACATTGACCTACGGGCACTGAAGCCAGCGAAGGCTCTTGAGAAGATTCTCTGTCCAATCCATCAGTGCAGATACGCATGGAGATTGATTTTTTTTTAGCTGCATCTCTTTGCCTGTATTTGGTTATCTAAGATTGTAGCACATATGCATGGCATTAGATAGGAATGAAAGTGATATGGCTTGCTTAATTAAAACTAAACTTTTTAAAGTTCGATTTCTTTTTAAAAAATGCTTTTGGGGTAAGGGTGTGCACCTGCAGTCCCAGGTACTCAGAAAGCTGATGCAGGAGGACCACTTGAGCCCAATAGTTCAAGGCTAGTGTATTCTGACCATGCTTATGAATAACTACTGCACTCTAGCCTGGAAAACACAGTGAGACCCCTTTTCTCTCTTTAAAAAAATGTTTTTGGTCTAGGTTCTGATTTTCTACTGTTTGATATTTCAAATTTGTCAGTATAATTAATTGAACTACTATTACTATTGCACACACACACACACACACATTTGAGACCTTCTGACATTTTATGTGTGTCCTCCTAATCTAAAGCAAGCAGAAATCTGCTCTTCTACTGTAAAAAAATTTTCCCTCTAATAATGAAAAGGCATCTTTCTTCAAGGAATTCTATTCAGTTATTTACTGATGACTGTGCCTGCCCAAATCTTAATCTAAGCAATGCTGCTATTTTTACTCAGTACGGAGGCCACTTTGAAGGAGGCAGTAAGTTACTGGAGGTTGGCTCTCACGCTGGCTCTAAGCTCTTGGCTTTCTGGATGACAAGGAGTGGTAGGAGAAAATATTCTCTCTCTCTCTCTTTCTGTCTCTCTCTCTGGCCCAGGCTGGAGTGCAGTGGCATGATCTTGTAGCCTTGACCTCACGGGCTCAAGTGATCTTCCCAAATAGCTGGGATTACATGTGTGTGCCACCATGCCCAGGTAATTTTTTAATTTTTTGTAGAGATGAGGTCTTACTATGTCACCAAGGCTGGTCTCGAACTCCTGGGCAAAGTGCTGGGATTACAAGCATTAGCCACTGCACCCAATCAGAAATATTCTTAATGAGGCAGCTATAACAGTACCTAGACAAAGGGCTTAAGTATCTTTGGACCACTGAGTATGTTGCAAATTTGTAACAAGACAGTCTTTGAAAATGCAAATACTTTCCCATACCCATGCCAGAGCTAAGCTTTCCTTACTTGGGTTATTAAAATCAGATAAATACCAGATTGACTAACAGGATGATTAATTTTATTGGGACTAGGAAAAGGGAAGAGATATTTTAAGAAAAGAGAGCAGCCTGGGGTCAGGCAGGGAATCACTGGCCGGCCAGGAGGCCACAAGGGCTCTAGGCATCTGTGGACCAAGAATAAAATAATCACAAAGAGAATGCTAGAGATTCTGGGAGGTGGAAGGGGGTATTCCCCGGCAAAAGTTTATTATTAAATATCACAGAGGCATTTGGCATATCAGCTACAATGTTGTTTCTTGATGCCAATCAATTGCCAAGTCTGTGTAAAAGTAACAAATATTTTAGAAGATGCAAGCCGGGCTCGGTGGCTCAGCCTGTAATCCCGCGCCTTTGGGAGGCTGAGGTGAGTGAATTGCCTGAGCTTGCGGGTTCGAGACTCGCCTGGGCAGCGAGACCTCATCTCTATAATAAATCAAAAAATAAGCTGGGCGTGGTGGCGCATGCCTGTAATTCCGGCTATTCGGAAGGCTGAGGCGGAAGGATCGCTGAAGCCCAGCAGGCCGAGGCTGCGGTGGCCGGGAGCGGCCACTGCACTCCAGTCTGGGTGACAGAGTGAGACTCCAACTCAAAAAAAAAAGAAGATGCCAAATTTCAACTTCTGCCATTTAAGTCTATTCTTCATAGTCCAGGCAAAACTGTGCAAGTATATGCTATAACTATCACCTCCCTTCATTTCCAACATTGCAAGAAAAACAGCAAGACAGAAAACAATAAGGCAGAAGGTATGTGTCTGCACACTCTTGCTGTCCCTCTCTCCTCAAGCTGTCCTGTCTTCTTGATGACCAGTATGTAGAGTTGCACAAAACAATCCTCAGCAAATGCTGAGGGTCTGTGGTATCATGCCAGTCCACCTCTGAGTCAGGGCTACACCCTGTTCTCCTAATTCCCCATGCTTTTCCTCCTACTAGAAATAAAAATGCTAAATAAACCTCCTAACTAAAGAGTCCTATTTAGTGACTTCAAGAGAATCTTGAGCTATTTTCCATAGTTTCCGTAAAAACTTACAAACATGAAAAAAGTTTGCTAAAATTTAATGGCACATTTCCCAAAAGGATGATGGTAAGAAGCAGCTGAATCAGGTATTTGAGGGGGATCTAAAAAAACTGGAATTATCTTTTAGAGGGTGGGCCCCTTGCAGTACAGGGTTGCCCCGCTAGGTAAGTGTTCTAGCAACCCATTGGCATTCATATCCCATCTAGTGTTGCTGTGAGGGGCTGCGTTTAGCTTCAGTGATTTTTTAAAAATTTTTTTTGAGTTGGAGTCTCACTCTGTCACCCAGACTGGAGTGCAGTGGCTGTTCCCGGCCACCACAGCCTCGACCTGCTGGGCTCCAGCAATCCTTCCACCTCAGCCTTCCAGGTAGCTGAACTACAGGCGTGTGCTACCACACCTGGCTAATTTTTTGATTTTATTGTAGAGATGAGGTCTCGCCAAGTTGCCCAGGTGGGTCTCGAACCCGTATGCTCAGGTAGTCCACTCATCTCAGCCTCCCAAAGCGCGGGATTACAGGCTGAGCCACTGAGCCCGGCCAGTGATTTTTTTTTTTAGGGGGCTGGGAGGGGATTCTTTTAACACATTTGCCTGTTTCATGATGGGTAATTTTATGAATACACCTGCACATACCAGGCTGAGTGTTCAGCAGTTTTTGACCAAAAACGGCATGACCCCTGTGCCCTACCCTCCCTATTCACCCAATCTTGCCCTGAGTGATTTTTGTTTGTTTCCCAGTTAAAGAAAGTCCTTAAAGGGAAGCCTTTTGCCCATGTGGAAGAGATGAAACAATAAATGGCAGAAGAAACTAAAAGACATCAAAATTGATTAGTTCAAAAACTGTTTTACGCAGTGGAAAAAGTATCTTGACAGGTGTCCAGCATCAAATGGAGAGTACCTTGAAGGTGCTGAAGTTTAAACATATAAGAATAAATACACGATTTCTTATAAATAAATTCTGAGTTTTTGGGGGCCCCACTTATATAACAAGACATTTTCAGTTGAAGGTGAAATCAAGTGTGATTTGGTTCCTAGGCACACTGGGAGGCTTACAGCTAAATCATCAATGAGATGTATTCATCCATTTTTCCTTTCCATGCTCTAGGACCATCCTAAAAGAGTGTTCTGTAGGTCTGATAGTTGCATGTATGTGTGTATTTTTATTTATTCTTTTATTTATTCATATACTTATGTATCTGACAGCAGCAATTACATGGTAAGGTATACCACTTTTTAAAAAATGAACCATTCAAAAAGTTTGCCAATAATATTACCTGGCAATGGTAAATCTTGCTCCTATAAATTTTAAAAATACTGCCAACAGCTATATTTCCTATTAACTAAAGTGTTTTTGGCCAACTCTCAGGGATATTCTAATATAGGAAAGATTTCAAAATCCTGTTGGCTAAAGCAGTAAAAGGTAGGTATGTCAGGAGGGGGCCTAGACACAGATCATTAATGGAATGGGGGATAACAGATCAAAGCTGGGGAGGATTCCAGAGGTCAGAGATGACAGCACGTGAGGAAGGTGGAGCATACTGAGAGAAAGTTAGTGCTTATTACTTCTGAAGTTACAGTCCTGAGCTAAGAGGGACCAGGAACAAGTTTTTGTTGTTGTTAATTTAGAAATAGTTTCATAGAATCAAATCCACAAAACTTAAGTGCACTGTTTCATCATTTTTGACAAATGTAACCTATACTCTTATCAAGAATACAGAACACTTCCATCACCCCAGAAAGTTCCCTGGCTTCCTAAGGTTATTACATATAACTTTGTTATCTCTACTAGTCATTTTTCTTTTTAGAGATGTTTCACTACATTGCCCAGGTTGGTCTCTAATTCCTGGGCTCAAGTGATCCTCCTGCCCCAGCCTCCTGAGTAGCTGGAACTATAGGCATGCACCACCATGCCTGCCTAGTCATTTTTTGCATTCTCAATGTCATTTTAAAAAGAAAAGTACCTATATAGGACAAGAATGAGTAACAATAATCAGGACTATTTCCTTCATTTTCCTTAATTTTAATTTATTTAATTTTCCTTAATAATGGTATAATATATAATATGAGCTATAAACTTTAAGTTGTCTGTGTTTATTATACTTAGTGATGTTAATATAAAATATTTAAAAAGTGAATATTTTATTTAAGAAAAGTAAGATTTTATATTCTAAATCACTTAAAACCAGTTTAAAACAAAATTTCTTTTCTAAATTCCTCAAAATCTTTACTACTTCTATGTCAAAAACTTTTTAAATTTAAAAAGCTGTCATGAAAAATCAAAACTCATGTAGCAAAGCTCATTAAAATGTTTCAGTACAGATGACAGTCCATTACATGCTTTCCAAAGTAAAGTGCAGAGGCTGTGGAATATACAGAAGGAAGCACCGGTATGAAAAAAGCTATACTTCAATTATATTTATTTTTCATCTCTTATGTTTAAAATGTCTGGCTTTTGCATTTACCTTATAATGTACATTGTATTATATTTCCTCAGTACATGTTTATTTATAGGTAGTAACTTATAAAAGTTTTAGGGGTATACATTCTACTGATGGGAACAAAAATTTACAAAGTTTAGACATCACGTTTCCAGGAGACTAGCTTCAGTGTACGTGTGTATGTGTGCACTTATCCATGTAGACATCAGAGAAAATACCTTAAGCAAAGATTGTTTATGACTTTCTCGCTTCTTCTCTTCCTCCTTTTTGGCTAAAACAGTTGCCATACGCCTTTCTTCTTCCTAAAAGACATTGTTCAAAAAGCATTATAAAGTGTTTCATTATTTTCTAATGCTAAATAATTTTGATCCTTTAAATCCAGTTTTCTTCTTGAGAGACATATACTTGATAACAGAAAATATGCCATCAAAGAAAAATTAATATGCTTCTCTTTATTCTTCAGTCCTAATTCTTAAAAAAATCTATACATTCTTAACTCTACTCCCAACTTTGAAAATGAGACAAACCTAATTCATACCAGAAAGGAAAAAGAATTAAAAGAGAAAGAAGAAAATGGGGAGTACGTTTGTATAATTTTCTTTGTATACTATACACCAATGATTCCACAGAGACTTAAACTTTCTATTATCAAGATTAGAAGGGTAAAAATGATACTTCTAACAATTTTTATTTGATCTGTAGCTACAAATCAGAGTTTTTTTGATGATAGAACAACAGTGGACCCTTTTAAAACTCTTCATTGATATTAATGGGTTTTTTTTCTCATTAAAATCATTACTTTTGTCTTGTTCTGAAGTTGTTTTGGCCACCCTCATTTCTTAAATTCTAAAAACTATGAAATACAGCATAGAGACTATAGTTAATAATCCTGTATTATAAACTTAAAAACTGCAGAGACTAGGTCTTAAATGTTCTCATTTAAAAAAAAAAAAGGTAATTAAGTAAAGTGATAGATGTGTTATGTTAACTAACTTGATTGTGGTAATCATTTCACAATATATATCAAATTATCACATTGTACACCTTAAATTTATATAGTTTTATTTGTCATTCATACCCCAATAAAGCTGAAAAAGATAGGAACTATGAAATAACACTACAGATTGTTTAGAATATCTTTTAAAAAATCAGTCATCTTGCCTGAGCCCACGGGTTTGAGTCCTGCCTGGGCAGGTGAGACCTCATCTCTACAATAAATCAAAAAATTAGCCAGGTATGGTAGTGCGTGCCTGTAATTCTGGCTACTCAGAAGGCTGAGGCAGAAGGATCGCCGGAGCCCAGCAGGTCGAGGCTGTGGTGGCCGGGAGCGGCCACTGCACTCCAGTCTGGGCGACAGAGTGAGACTTCAACTCAAAAAAAAAAAAAAAAGAAAAAGAAAAAAAATAATCAGTCATCATCCCAACACCCTAACTCAAAGCTTACAATTTCTGTGTATCATCTTACAATATTCACTATGAGAAAATTTTAAAAAGTTGCAGTCTATGTCTACAATCTGAACCGTTTCACCCTCCGAAATCTGTCAAATGTTAAGAGTAAATTATAGCCATATAACTTTTAATTTTCATTACCAAAAGATTTGTAGGTACTCAAATGATGTCACAATTTGAGAAAACAATTTCTTCATAAAAGACAAGGCTGAAAAATCTTCAGAGATGGGAAACTATAAAAAGTAACTTAGCACATTTGAAAAATAACTATTTTAGAAAAGAAAAATCACAAGATATAAAATTTAAAATTCAGTGAAAGGGGGTTTTTCAACAGCAGATTACACAGAGTTGAAGAGAGAATCAGTCAACTGGAAAACAGATCAAAAGAAGTTCTTTTATGTGCTTTCACAGCATTCTATACTTGTCTATCATAGCACTTAACCTATTTCATTTTAATGATCTCTAATACTATCCCCTCCTGCCTCCCACCCCATACAGTAAGCTCTGTAAATGTATAGACCATATCAGCTCTTGGCACATGGTACTCAATAAATATACATATAAGGAATGAACAAATGAATACACATCTTTAAGTATCTGTTCAACAATTTCCTTAAACTGAAACTGCTAAATCAAACAGTAAACATATTGCTAGGGCTTCTGATATGTTTGAAAACTGTTTTCCATAAATGTAGTTCTAACTCACACTCCTATAAGAAGTCAACATTTGATTTAAAACCTGATAAGTAGTCATAAGAGCTGTTTACCAAATATTCATGTGCCTTCACATGTCCAGGTCACATTATGAGACAGCACTTTTTGCCTCCTTGAAGTTAGATGTGGCCTTGTTACTCGTTTTGGCCAACATCATATGAACAAAAGTGACATGTGTTTGCTTCTCAGTAGAAGCTTTCAATAACAATGCTACACCTATATAAAGCTCCAAATAGTAGGTACTTGAAGGCCTGAATACTGAAATGAGGACAACACAGGGCAAAGATCCCAGACTATACATCATAGGCGGACAGGTATTACAAGTCTGAAGTAAACTTTGTTGCTTTAATCCACTGAGATTAAAGAAGTTGTCACTGCAGCACAATCTAGCCTATCCCAACAGTACAAAAAGGTTATAATAGAATTAAAGAAAGTCAAAGAAGCTATGAAACTGTGTTCCAAAAGTGGACCATTATAGTGCTCCTAAAAACCAAGAAAAGACCTAGACTAGAGAAGCATATTTTAAAATGCCCAAATATAAACGATTACAAAGTTAGAAAGAAAACTAGGAATGCATCCACTAGAAGTCTCCAATTTCAGAAATGAGAAAACTAATGCTTTCTAAGAGGTTAGTAACTTATATGACAACTAGTGACAAAGCTAGAATCAGTACCAAAAACCATGTCTTGCTAGACATTGAATTAATTGTATTTTTAAAATAATAAAGATATATATTTAAATTCATTTTACTGATTTTAGGGAGAGAAAAAGGGTGAAGTTAGAACTTAGTACTATCTGCCACATGATTTAGTTGTTTTACAGGGAATAAAAATTTATTGTAATTTTTGATGGTTCTTTTACGATATGGAAAATAATTATTCTTAACTTTAAAAAAACAAATAAAGGTAATAAGGAGAAATAAGTTAAATAAAGACTTCAGAACTTTGGTTCGTAGCTTCACAAAATAGCTGGTTGAAAAATTCAATTAAATTCTTTTATTCAGTTAATACTGATTTGATACCTAAGAGTACAACCTATTTTAGAATAAACTTTTAAAAAGAGAGAAATATTTTGATGTGTTGACTCATCTATAAAATGTGAACTAGAAACAGATTGGATACTCAAAGAGCCAATTTCAAACAGTACTGGAAACTGTATGGATCACGTATAACACATAGTTAGGAGGTGATTTCATCAGATTTTCAAAAAGAATTTGAGCTTCTATTAAAGGCAGTAGGACTTTAAAAGGAAAGCTAAACCTTGGAAAACTGGATTTACACCAAATCAATTCAAATATTGAGTGTTTTAAGAAATTTATACATCATATGGCTGTATTTTAGCCTAAATAATTACATAGTAACTAAACTTAGAAATAAAAATAAATCTCTACTAGTGAAGATAAGTTATAAATCTGTTGGTAAGAAGGAAAAAACTGTAAAATTCTGGCACCTTCTTGATTATAGTCCAGCTTCTGAGACAAAAGCCATATCCTTTATGTAGCGAAAGAAAGGGATCTATCTAGAACAAAAATCTAATATTTTCCTTCAGTTTGTCCCTGCATTTGTGCTGACAGTTGCTCTGTTTGATTGTTTTCATGAAGTCCAGAATTTTCAATTCATCTATTTTTATCTTGTTCAATTCTGCTTATTTTTTTAAAGTAGGGTCAGCAAGTTTTTTTTGGAAAGGGCCAGGTAAATACTTTAGGCTTTGTGGGCTATATATGATCTTTATTGCATATTCTTTTTTTTTCTTCAATGTTTTAAAAATATGAAAGTCATTCTTAACTTGAGAGCTGTACAAAAAGCAGGATGTGGCCCACAGGCTGTAGCTTTCCAAACCCTGTACTAGACTACTTTTAAATTCGATTTGATCAACCAATATATGAGATCGCTAACTTCTCCAGTTTGTGTCATTCACATACTTCATAGCATGACAAATTTTTCTCAACTAGACAGTAACAAAAATGTTGATCAGAACAGGCCAGAAGAAAAAGCCTCCTGGTATGCCAGCACAGATTTCTCGAAAGGCTGGTATTACTTTATATTCTGTAGATAGACCTCAATCAAAATTCACTTAACCATGTTGTCATACAACTTGCTCCAAATGGTGTCATAAAAGACTCTGTCAAATACTTTGCTTAAATAACAAAATAACAGTAGTCCTCTGAGAGGGTCTGTTTGTAATTTCTAAAATAGGAAACTAATTTTGTCTGACATGCATTGTTTTTAGTGAGCTAATGCTGCCTCCTAGTGACCATCTTTTCATAATCTGATTTAGATGTATTTCATAATCAACATCAAGCTGTCACAGTTGGTAGAATTTATATTCTTTCCTTTTGTGATAGGAAGACAGATGAGTTCTTCTTACCTTTCAGCCCCTCCATTATTCTACACCACTCCCCAGACATAACCTTCAATGGCAGCAATTTATTCAGTGTTCTGGACCAAGCACTGGCAAACACCAGCCCACAGGCCACATTCAGTCTGCCACCTGTTTTTGCAAATGATGTTTAATCGGAACAGAGTCACACTATTCATTTCTGTGTTGTTTTTACACTGTGGGAGAACTGAATAGTTTCACCAGAGACTGTACAGTTGCCAATACCTACAATACATACTATGAGGTCCTTTACAGATAAAGTCTGCCATTTCCTGCTCTAGATAGGCCTGGAGGCGAACATATTTATTCATCTATCTCCAGTTTCCCTTTCACTTTAGTAATTTTTATTCTCCTTTTAACAAAATGAAGCCGGGCTCGGTGGCTCAGCCTGTAATCCTGCGCTTTGGGAGGCTGAGGTGAGTGGATTGCCTGAGCCCCTGGGTTCGAGACCCGCCTGGGCAACTTGGCGAGACCTCATCTTTACAATAAATCAAAAAATTAGCAGGGCATGGTAGCGCGTGCCTGTAACTCCGGCCACTCGGAAGGCTGAGGAGGAAGGATCGCCGGAGCCCAGCAGGTCGAGGCTGCAGTGGCCGGGAGCGTGCCACTGCACTCGCACTCCAGTCTGGGTGACAGAGTGAGACTCCAACTCAAAACAAAAACAAAAACAAAACAAACAAAAAAACCTGAAACCCATTCTTCTTAAGAGAAACAAAAAAAGCAAAACAGCAGTTGAGGCCCGTGCTAGATAGCATCATATCATCTCCTGCCATCCTCCGGATCAGATGCCCAGCATCTCTGTCCCTGACTCATCTCCTGCTTTTCATCTCATCACCCACCCCCTTCTCCACAATTCATCCTCCAGGCTGCTACCCAGGAGGAAAATCCAGTTTTACTCTCTTAAACTCTTCAAGGGCTTCTCCTATTATGTCCAGGACAAAAGTCTCCACTCCTATGATGACATGAAATGCCTGGGCCTTGCCTGTCAGACATCTGGGTCTTCCACTGTCCCTTCCCCCACCAGCTCGCTGTTGACCACACAGAGCTGGAAGCAGCCACTGTGTTCTTTCAGTATCCCTCTGCGTTTTCCTTGCCTTTATCCTTCACAGATACAACCTCCTTCTCTAATACTCTTCAAGTCTTGAGTCAAGTATTTTCTCCCTTGGAACTTTTTCTTTTTCTCTGGTAGACTTAGGAGGGCTTTGCTCTTTGAAACAATTTTGTGGCTGTGTGTGCACTGCATGCATGTGTGAGTGAGTGTGTGTACACAAACCCATATATCTACTGACCCATCAACGGATCAAACGATCATCTCTCTATAGATTTCATTTTGCATTGCATCTGGGCACATGCCTGCCTCTGCAATAGACAGTAGTAGACTTTAGGGCATGAGCTGTTCTGATCTTGTCATCTCTGATGTCTAATACACACTCTAGTATAGATACTCCTCAGTTCAAGTACTTAAGAGTCTCAGTAATTTTCTCTAAGTATCTCTAGACCAAAAAATAAATAAATAAATAAAATGTGACAGCTGTTTACTAAGTAGTTAGGTCCAAACAGTAAGTATTCATGGTCTAGCAACTTAGTAGCCATTAAAACACAATTGAAAAAAAAAATATTTTATGTCATTCTTATATAAACATAACTACTTATCAAATGAATAAAGTGTGTAAACTGTAGGGCATTATACAACTCCTCAGAGAATCAAATTGGACACTGCCACCTTCATTTCCTGTTCCACACTGATTTTGGCCTGGTACCTGTTTTTATCACAAAACCACTGAAAGCTCAGCTTCGCACAGATGTGTTGTGATAGAAAGAAATATAAGGTACTAAATGTTGAAATGGTAAGCTATTTTGAGCTCAGAGTTTGCACAGTGTCTCACAGATGTCGAATCTCATTGTTTCCCTTGAAAATTAAAAATATTCCACAGGGTCCCTGTGAGTTCACTGAGGTACCCTTGGCACAGAGTTTGAGCACACAGCCCTAGCACATAGAAGTTCACTAAACATTTGTGTAATCCACCATAGCTAGGATGTTTATGTTGTCAATTTACACAAAAATTTAATAAAGATGGCATTTCTTTTTTTTTTTTGAGTTGGAGTCTCACTCTGTCGCCCAGACTGAAGTGCAGTGGCTGCTCCC
>NW_007231874.1:34207-86749 GCF_000164805.1 Carlito syrichta | reverse complement strand
CCACTCACCTCAGCCTCCCAAGGCGCGGGATTACAGGCTGAGCCACCGAGCCCAGCTAAAGATGCCATTTTTAAAAGAGAAAAGTAGTTATAGAACGTATGTCAGCAAGCTTTTTTAGTGGGATAATAACTATTTCAGGTATATAGGCCATCTAGTCTCTTTAGCAACTACTCAACTCTGTTGCTGCAGCATCAAAGCAGACACAGATGAGACATGGGCATCTCTGCATTTCGATACAACTTTATAAAAACAAGTTTGCTGACATTTGTTATAGAAAGTCCTTTAAAGGATATATTGTTTCCACATTAAAGGTACTGAGAAGTTATAAGCAAAAAGACTAAACGCTATGAATCCATACTGATATGAACAAATTGAAATCTTTATGAGGAATGGGATTACAAAGGGAAAGAGACTAACTTCACAAGGAGAAGCCTGGCAGACATCTTAATCAAAATGAACATCATCAGATAAGGAATACATATGAATAACATACCACTTGATAAGATGCAATGAGAAGACTATAAAATCACTACTGTAATATTTATGTCAAAGACATATAAGTAAAAATTAATCAGGAAACATCAGAAAAAAATCTGAGTTAAAGGTCATTCTACAAAATAACTGGCCTGCAATCTTCCTGAATGTCAAATTCATGAAAATCAAAGAAAGACAAGGAACTGTTCTAGAAAAATGATCACTTTAGAGACATGACAATAAGCTTCACCTGTATACAATGTATAATTTTGAACTGGATCATTTTGCTACAAAGAACAGTATTGATATAATTGGTAAAAGTTGAATGTAGTGTGAGAATCAGATGCCAGTAATTATTCAGTGTTTATTTCCAATTTTGTTGGTTAGACTGTGGTTCTGTAGGAGAGTGTCTTTGCTTATAGAAAATATACACTAAAATGTTCAGGGTTGTTAGGGGATCAAGTCAGCAGCTTACTCTCAACAAGTACAAGAAAAAGAGGTTTTTGTACTGTAATTACAATTTTTCTGTAACTTTGAGATTGTTTCCAAATTTATTTTTAATTTTTAAAATTAAACAGTAGAAGAGCAGATATGCTTTATATTTATATACTGTATCTTATGTTTATATCATAAAAATACATACTTCCTATATGTGTCCTAAGTATGCCCTGTACAGTTATATGTTCTATAGATTTATAAGCTTTATATATATTAATGCTTTATATTTAGCAGAACAGCTGGCCTTGCTCTCATCCTAGGTGACCTTCCCCTTTTCCTTACCAGGCATACATACCTTACGGAATGTACAAGGACAATGATTACATATAGTATCATTCTCCTTTGTTTAAGGCAAAGAAGTCAGGTGAATTTCATTCAATCAACAAGTCTTTATGGAACATTACTAAGTTCAACTGCATTCTTAGCAGTATGTGAGATAGAGAAGGAAAGGATATAAGTATTTATAAAACATTTGTGTCAGGCAAGGAATAAGAAGATTAGTTTCTGCCCTTACAGGTTATATATTGTTTGGGTAGACAAGACTGACATATAGATTCACTATGAGAATCATAATATGGTAATTAAGTACAAATGTATATAAACAGGATAGCTCTATCTGACCCCATGCATCTCAATCTCATCAGGAAGAGCAATTAGAAGTACCAAGGAAGCTTAATGAAGATTGAAATGGAGATGAGAATAAAGAGTCACCATGAAAGTATGAAATGGAATGGACAGTATGGAGTTGAAGTAACTGAGAGGACAAAGAACTGTATCTCTACCAGGGAAGAGACAGACACAGAACCCCAGAAGGTCCCTGGTACTCAAGAATTCATTCTTTAACTATTTTCTAGGCACTCCAGAGGCCCACACTATTGTTGAGGCAAAAATGAAAACTGCATACATTGTGAAGCTGATATACAAAGAAAAAGTCAGCTGGCAATTGGGTAAACCCAGCTGATCATCAGAATCTACATCAAAATTAGTAGGGTCTAAAAGGGAAGAAACAAGTGGAGGCTTAGGATATTTTTCTAGGTCAGAGATTATCAGACTGAGGCTATTAATATGTACTATCTTAGAAAATAAAATATTCAAATAAATTTGGAATACAATGGAACGAAGTTAGGCAAGGATCTCTAATTACAGAACTTCTTGGAGTCTATAATATGCTAACATGCATTGTGCCCCTAAAAAGAGGAGGCTATCATATAAAGTATTTCACTTAGGTCAGCCATATCAAAACATCTAAGTACAGAAAATACCTTAACATAGAGACAGAATGAAAAGAGATGGCTACTTTGGGAGGTTTAGCATCAACAATAACAATAACACTATACAATGCTTCCTAGGAGCCTCACAGTATTCTAAGGTTTAGTACTTTAGCACTTTAGTACTTTGCAACAGCCCTATGCCATAGTATCATTCCAATCCCCATTTCACTTTGAGGAAAATGAGGAACAGAAAGATTAAGTAAATTGCAGAAGGTCCATATGGCTTGTAAGTGGCCAAGCCAGAATTCAGACTCAGCAGTGTGGCTCCAGCATTCATGGTCTTAATTATTGCACTGTGTAACAACAGCATTCTCACTCATCAATTCCAAAATAAATTATAAGTTGGATAATTAAGCAAGAATGAAAAGCAAGCATGGTGATTAATTTAAAAAGAAGGATAGGCATTTAAAAAGCCCTGTTCAATGAAATTGGAAATGAGGATAGGTGGTAAAAACTCTGTAGTTATAATTATGAAGTACACAATCCTGAAAATCCATAGTTCACCAAAATTAAGAGGCATTTTAAGCAAAGACTATGCACCCCACTTTCCTAATCCATGCTAAGAAAAACAACACAGTCAGTGCTCTGGAAGGGCCTCACCGTGATCCTCTTCATGTCTAGCTGGCGCAGCTGCATCATATTCTGCAGGACAGTGTGCTTGTACCATGACTCTTGAGCTATGGGATTGCCATCAAAGGTAATGTCTGAGAGGGAGGTTGAGTCAGCAAGGCAGGAAACACTGTCAAAACTGCAGGAGAGACAGAAACCATCCGATTATGTTGAGGTCTTCAAATGATACTTTCATTTTTTAAATAGTCTTATTTATTTATTTTTTTTATTTTTATCTTTTTGAGTTGGAGTCTCACTCTGTCACCCAGACTGGAGTGCAGTGGCCGCTCCTGGCCACCGCAGCCTAGACCTGCTGGGCTCCAGCGATCCTTCCGCCTCAGCCTTCCAAGTAGCTGGAACTACAGGCGCGCACTACCACGCCCGGCTCATTTTGAATAGTCTTTTTTAAAGAACAGTTTTAGATTTACAGAAAAACTGGCAAGGGAGCATGGAGTTCCCATATACTCCACACCCAGTATCCCCTATTATTAAGATCTTATATTAGTATAGTACATTTGTTACAATTAGTGAACCAATAGCAATACATTCTTACTAACTAAAGTCCAAATTTTATCCAGATTTCCTTAGGTTTCACCTAATGTCCTTTTTCTGCTCCAGGATCCCACGCAGGATACCACATTACATTTAGCTGTCCTGTCTCCTTAGGCTCCTCTTGGCTATGACAATTTTTCAGGCTTTCCTTGTTTTTGATGACCCTGACAGTTTTGAGGGATACTCATCATGTAGGATACCCTTCTATTAAGATTTGTCTGATATCTTTCTCATGATCAGACTGGGGTTAAGGTACATACTATTAATATGATTTATCACTGTTGATGTTGACCTTGGTCACCTGCTGAGGCCGTGTTTTTTGGGTTCTTGCAATGTAAAGTTAGTATTCCCTCCCCTTCTTTTCATATTAACCTCTATTTGTAAGGAAGTCATATTCCACAGCCCAAATGTAGGGAGTAAGTAGTTATGCTCTCCCCATGATGGCAGAGAGTACCTATGTAAACTATTCAGAATTGCTCTTCCTAGATGTCTTTTTTGTCCATTTATTTATTTGTATTAGCTTGGACTCATGGATATTCACTTTATACTTTGGGTTATAATCCAATAGTACTTTACTTATTTTGTTGTTAAAATTGTTCCAGCTCTGGCCCATGGAAGCTCTTTTAATTGGCTTCTATGTCCCTTTGACTTCCATCAGTGTGGATCTTCTTTTTTTCTTTTCTTTCTTTTTTTTTTGAGCACTGTCTTACTTTTTGGCATTACAAGATTTTTCTGGACTCATGTATTTCCTGCCCCAGTCCCAGAATCAGCCATTTTCCCAAGGAACCAAAGCTCCTTTAATTGGAGAAGGGTATTAGAAACAAAGATTAGGGGGCTAGGTGTACTTTTTGTTATTGTAATGTCATTTCTTTTAGGCCCTCTCAGCTGACAAAGCCAGAAAGCATATGTACATACAGAAACCTATACATATATATATATATACATATATCTATAAATATATACATATGTATAAGCACTTACCTACATAGCCATCTGAGTTTATATTAAGCTAAACATAAGTTCACAATGACATTTCTAACTCTAATCCATCACTAAATGGATCATTCTAGTCTCCTCTCCTTGCTTATCTGAAAATTCCTACCCCAACAGGGGAAACTTGGCTCCTAGCATCTGCTATCCATTTACTGAATTATTCAATTCCAGTATATAGTGTATGTATAAAGTTATCAAAATTTTTACCTTTACCTCCAAGGTAAACCAATTTATCAATACAAGTACCATGATTAGATGTGATTACTATTGCATTTAGTCTTACAGACATTTCCAAATGACTTGGGTCAGTGCCCTTTTCCTTGCCCCTTCAGGGAGGTTGTATTATGCACAGGAGCTACAATTAGATTCTCTTGTCATAGTCAGCATTCCCTTCTGGGAATCCTCCAACCTCCTAAGTAATTTTTTTTTACTTACATACATTAAGGCTCACTCTTTATGCTATAAACTTATATAGGTTTTGACAAACGTATAATGTCATTAAAGTATCATATGGAATAGTTTCATGGCCCTTAAAAAAATCTTCTATGCTTTCCCCATTCAATCCTCCTCTCCTTCCCCCAAATTCCTGGCAACCACCTTTTTTTTTTTTTTTTTAACTATCTCTACAGTTCTGCCATTTCCGAAATGCTATATAATTAGAATCATATAATATTTAGCATTTTCAGATTGACTTCTTTCATTTAGAAATATGCATTTAAAGTTCATTTATATCTTTTCATGGCTTCATAGCTCATTTCTTTTTATCACTGAGTAATATTCCATTGTATGGATGAACCATAGTTTCTTTACACATTCACCTATTGAGGACATCTTGGCTGCTTCAAGTTTTTGGTTATTATAAATAAGCTACTGTAAACATTCAGTTGCAGGTTTTTATATGGGCAGAAGTTTTCAACTCAAATGGATAAATACCTAAAAGTGTAACTGCTGGATTGTATAGTAAGACTATGTTTAGTTTGTAAGAAACTGCCAAGTGGTCTCCCAAAGTGGCCATACCATTTTGCATTCCTATCTGTTCCGTATCCTGACCAGTATTTAGTATTTGTGTTTTGGGATTTTAGCCATTCCAGTAGCTGTGTAGTGGTATCTTAGTTTTAATACGCAATTCCCTAATAACAAATGATGCTCAGCTCCTTTTCATATGCATATTTGTCATCTGTGAATCTTCTTTGTCTTTTCAACACTTCAGCCCATTTTTTATTGGATTGTTTGTTTCCTTACAGTGGAATTGTAAATGTTTTTACAAAATATTATGGATATAAATCTTTTATCATATGTATGCTTTACAAATATTTATTCCAGTCTATGGCTTGCCTTTCCATTCAAAACAGTGTCTTTCACAGGACATTTTACATTTTAATGATGTCCAACTTATCAATTTTTTTCTTAAATAGATCATACTTTTGGTCTTGTATCTAAAAATTCATTGCCAAACCCAAGGTTGCCTAGATTTTTTTCTAAGTTGTCTTTAGAAGTTTAATAGTTCTGAACAGGTATGGTGGTTCATACCTGCAATCTCAACACTTTGGGAGGCAGAGATGAAAGGACTGCTTGAGCCCAGGACTTCAAGACCAGCCTGGGCAACATTGTGAGACCTCATCTCTGCAAAAATTTTTTAAAAAATTAGCTGGGCATGGTGATGCATGCCTGTAGTTCCAGCTACTCAAAAGGCTGAGGCAGGAGGATTGCTTGAGTTCTGGAGTTCGAGACTGCAATGAGCTATGATCATGCCACTGCATTCCATCCATCCTGGGTGACAGAGTAAGATCCCAACTCAACAACAAAAGTTTAATAGTTGTAATGGTTTTGTACTCTACATTTAGATCTATGATCCATTTAGAGTTAATCTGTGTTTGTGAAAGGTGTAAGGTCTATGCCTATATTTATTTCTTTATATGGACATCCAGTTATTCTAGTACCATTTGTCAAAAAGACTGTCCTTTCCCTATTTAATTGTTTTTCTCCTTTGTCAAATATCACCTGACTATATTTGTGTGGGCCATTTATCGATTCCATTGATACATGTGTCTATTCTTTCACCAATACCATGCTGTCTTGATTACTGTAGCTTTATAGTAAGCCTTTGTTATGTAGCTTTGAAATGATTTAATCACTTGAATTGTTTATTTATTACATGAGTGACGTATATTGTGGAGTGTAATTCCCCTCCTGTGAGAACACAACATCACACTTTATCAGAATGCATACATAAATGAGTTACTGGCCTCAAATACTGGACTCCAAATCACATGCAAACCCAAGATTTTGTCAGACAGATTGAGAGCTCAGGCTGTGACTGGGTTACTTTCTGTCTGGCCAGGCTGCTCTTTGTTGGCCGCCTCTCCAAAACCAATATCTTGGGCTCCGTGGATGAATAGTCGAATTGAAATTTGAAGAATACCTTTGTGTGAGGGGTTCTTGGGAGAGATGGTTTGACCAACATAGTAGAGATCTGTGACAACATGCAAGGTCCCTCCACGCGAGCAAGCAGTGCCAGTGTTGTTGGGCAAGGCTTTGGAGAACAGTCCAAAGGCCGAAAGATCTACTTTCTGTAGGCCGCTTCTCCAAAGACCAAAATCTCGGGCTGTGGCCAGGCTGCTCTCTGTTGGTCGCTTCTCCAGTGACCAAAATCTCAGTCTGTAGCCAGGCTACTCTCTGTCAGCTGCTTCTCCAAAGACCCAAACCTCAGGCTGTGGCCGGGCTACTCTCTGTCGGCCTTTGGACTGTTCTCCAAAGCCTTGCCCAGCAACACGGGCATCGCTTGCTTGCGTGGAGGGACCTTGCATGTTGTCACAGATCTCCACGATATTGGTCAAACCAACTCTCCCAAGAACCCCTCACACAAAGGTATTCTTCAAATTTCAATTCGACTATTCATCCATGGAGGCTTGCTTCCATCCTCATTTGCAACTAGAATTTAATAGCTGGACTCTAAGTGAAATTGGAACTCTCACTATGTGGTTAATGCACCTTGCCTGTTGAGTGTATTCCCTGTGAAATCTGTTGTTGCTATTCTCTCCCTCTTGAGCATTGTGAATTAAAAAAGATAACCTCTTATCTTTTCTAATCTCTTACCTTTATATGGCAATAATTTATACAACTCATGAACTCATGCTTTGATCAACTCCTTATTTTAGTTATATAAGACAGTCTTAAATAGGTTAGCGTAAGTCCTCCAACTTTACTCTTCAGTATTGTGTCACTATTTTAGGTCTTGGCCTTTTCATATAAAGGTTTAGAATCAATTTGTTGATATCTATAAAATAACCTTGCTGGGATTTTCATGTTTTAAAGAAAGAAAGAAGCCGGGCTCAGTGGCTCAGCCTGTAATCCTGCGCCTCGGGAGGCCGAGGTGAGTGAATTGCCTGAGCCCGCGGGTTCAAGACCCACCTGGGCAACTTGGCAAGACCTCATCTCTACAATAAATCAAAAACTTAGCTGGGTGTGGTAGCACATGCCTGTAGTTCCAGCTACTTGGAAGGCTGAGGTGGAAGGATCGCCAGAGCCCAGCGGCTCAAGGATGTGGTGGCTGGGAGTGGCCACTGCACTCCAGGCTGGGCGACAAAGTGAGACTCTGACTTGAAAAAAATAAATAAATAAAATAAAAATAAAGAAAGAAATAACCACTTTTCTAAATAATACCCCAGAGCACCTCGGTAGATTCATTTATATTAGAGTCATTCTCATTCAGTAACTCAAATAAGTAATATAAGCACTTAGGTCTATAAATACTTTATTTATTCAGACACTATATTTAATATTCTTTCTCCCTGTGCTAAAAAAAAGCTAGAGGATATAGAATATTTATAATATAGAAAATAATCTATGTGCTGACAATTAAGGTTGAAGCAAGTTCTACAGCAAGAATAAAGTTCACTATTTCTGTTACCATATTTAAATGTTTCTTCTATGTTTTTCTCATTCTCAAAGTAAAGAGATACCCTATTATTAATAAATTTTACCTCAGAGATAAAATCTAAAAGGTAAACCTCACAATTTGTATGCACGTCACGGAGTTAGGGACATGTTTAGGTAACTGAGGGAAGGCATTATTTAACAGACTAGTATATGTAGGTGAATATGAGAGCTTATAAATTTAAACTTAAAAAAAACCCTTTATTTTAAAGATGGGTACAATTCAGGATCAGATATACAAATGGTAACAGTACAGGTAAATTTTGGGCCTGACTTTGGTCCCCACTTCACCTGGGTTGAGATAAGCTACCCTTATTGATGAAGTATGTTCCCCCACCCCTAGAAGCTTCCCACTACTGTCAATCCCTTGCTTATAGTATTGTGATAATTGTTCAGGGTCCACTCATGACTGAGAACACGTAGTAATGGTTTTTTGTTTCTGTGACAGATCACTGAGTTATAATGGACTCTAAATTCATCCAAGTTCCTGTGAAGTCCATAATTTTGTCCTTCTTTATGGCCGCGTAACATTTCCTTGTGTGTATGTACCACATTTTTAAAATCCAGACCACTTTCAATGGGCAGCATGGTTGGTTCCATGTATTTGCTATTGTGAATAGTGCTACAAGAAACATGCATGTGCAGGTATCTTTTTCATAGAGTAATTTTAGTTCCTCTAGGTATATTCCCAGAAGGGGGATTGCAGGGTCATATGGATGGTCAATTTTTAGATCTTTTAGGAATCGCCAAACTGTATTCCATAGAGGTTGTATTAGTTTACACTCCCACCAACAGTATAGAAGTGTTCCCTTTTCCCCACATTCTCTCTAGCATCTGTTGTTTTTTGAGTGCTGGGAAAACTGGCTGACCACATGCAGAAGATTAAAACAAGAACCCTATCTATCACCATACACAAAAATCAACTCTAAATGTAAAACCTTAAACCATAAGAACCTTAGAAAATGCAGGTCACACATCCTTATAGAAATTGGAACTGGTAACCAATTCCTGATCAAATTGCAAAATGCCCATGCCATAAGAGATAAAATAGACAAGTGGGACCTCATCAAACTGAAAAGCTTCTGCAAAGCAAAAGAAACCATCATGAGAGTGGGAACACAACCCACAGAATAGGAAAAAACATTTGCTAACTGTATATCTGACAAAAGCCTAACATCCGGGATCTACTAGGAACTCAAACGTGCCGAAAAGAAAAAATAAACAGCCCAAGAAAACACCTCTTATCAACAGGGTGTCTGAATGAAACGTAATTGTACACCTAACCCTTAACTGTACCCCACAAAACTATAATAAAAATACTGATTAATTAATAAAAAAAAAAAAAAAGTGGGCAAAAGATATGAATAGACACTTCTCAAAAGAAGACATATGAGCAGTTAATAGATACATGAAAAAATGCTCAGTCTCACTAGTCATCAAAGAAATGCAAATTAAAACCACACTGAGATACCTCCCAACCCCAGTCAGGATGGCCATCATCAATAATTCAAATTTGAACATAATACTTACTTCAAGTATAAACAAACTTGAACAAACATAATTTTTCCCACCTAGTATTATCAAAATTCATTTTTTTCATCAATATAAAAATCTCAGAGGTTTGTGGAATGTTTGATGTCTGTTTCTTTCCTTCCCCATAGTTGTTTATCTAAAGCTTAAATCACATAAAAAGACTTCTGAAGGTAGTATTCTATTTCTTCCACATTGTTAACGTGAACTAACTTATCGCCTTCCCTTCACAAATCTGGTTCTCTATGTATGGGACGAACTAAAAAAAAACCCCAGAATTATCTTTTGGAGGGCGGGCCTCTTGTAGTACAGGCTTCCCCCTGCTAGGTAGGTGTTCCATGAACCCATCAGCATCAGTAGACGAACTAGCATTTTGGTTTTTTGGATGAAAAAAGTCCTCAATGGAGAACATTTACTGATGTGGAAGAGGTGAAGTAAAAAAAAAAAAACAACCAAAAAAAAAAAAAAACCCCAAAACGGCAGAAGCACTAAAAGGCATTAAAATGGACAAGTTCAAAACCTGTTTTGAGTAGTAGAAAAAGTGTCTCAATAGGTGTATTGCATCAAACAGAGAGTACTTTGAAGGTGACTGAAGTTTAAACATGTAAGAATACACAATTTTTTATAAATAAATTCTGGATTTTTTTAGGTCCCCTCTTGTATATTTCCTATCTGATAAATGATGTCATCATCAAATCAGTTGCTGCTCTACACCAGTCCCTGTCTCAGAAATCAATATCTAAGAATAGGAACTATGAGGAGTCAAGCAATTTTAAGCAAGGAGGGATAATGTAATCAGAATTGCATTTCAGAAAAATCACAACTTAGCAATATTATGGAGGATATGAAGGAAAGATGAGAGGTAAGAGTCAAAAACTAGTGATAGACTGCTGTAATAGAGGGCAAAAATACAAAAGGCCTCACACACAAAAAAACAAAGGTAGGAGTCATGAGATTAAAGAGGGGAGAGGTTCCATGACAGTTTGAGTGTAGCATGGACAGAAATTAGTAATCATTTGAAAGTGATGGAGAGAAGGATATAGAATAACATGCAAGTTTCTCTCTCAGGTGAACGACTGGAGCTGAGTGCAATGGTATATACACAATTCATCAAGCTCTACATTTAAATGAGTATGCTTTATTACATGTGAATTATATCTTTAAAAACTGACAAAGAAAATTTAAATTATTAAAATACATATTTAACAGATTACCTTTTCATCTATCAAGTTTCCTTTATCTGGAACACCGTTACACTGGTGGCCAGTGGCTTTTAGGATATGTTTCAAAGGGGCTTTCATTTTCATTTTCATTTCATAGTTTTCCTCCAAGTAGCAAAGAACGGGCTAATGTCATCCATATGATATTAACTGGCCAGGCTCGGTGGCTCAGCCTGTAACTCCAGCACTTTGATAGGCTGAGGCGAGTGGACTGCTTAAGCCCACTGGTTCGAGAGCAGCCCGGGCAACTTGATGAGACCTCAAATCGACAATAAATTTTAAAAAATTATCCGTGCATGGTTGCGCACGCCTGTAGTTCCAGCTACTTGGAAGACCGAGGCAGAAAGGCTCGCCTGAGCCCAGCAGGTCGAGGCTGCAGTGGCTGTGAGTGTGCCAAGGCACTCCAGCCTGGATGACAGAGTGAGACTCCAACTCAAAAAAAAAAAAAAAAAAAAAGATATTAACTAATGTGAGAAGCAGAGGTAATAAAGTCAGTAGACAGTCTATATTGAAGAGAATTTTCCTTCAATAGCCCAGCCTAACTGAAGAGACTTAAGCTAGAAGCTTCTTAAGGGCCAGAAAAATACTGTGACCACTGCCCTAATACCTAATTATTAGGACCTATCATTTGATAGGTGTGCAATGAAGCTTTGGTGAATAAATGAAAGAATATAATAAATTGAAATGATTCCAAAGGGCTTGTCCTTGATTTTTAAAATGACAAGGTAATTTTCTTACACTATTTTTGAAGTTATTATCTAAAAGATAACATGATATTCAAGAATCATTATGATCCAATATATATCACTAATCAGGTAGACAGGCTGAAAAATGAAAACAATATGTCCAAAAGCAAAGAAAAGCTGAAAACCTTCATTTTATTATACATAGATTCTAACTATATTATTTCAATTTATTAACATGCTAGACTTAGAGAGTCTATGATTTGTTCCTTATTGCTCAGTATAATTTTAAACTAAAGTGATTGTAACTGTTCCCAGTCCTATATTTCAAGTACTCCTTTGGGGAATGAAATTGATCTAAGAATTACTAATGTAATTGGTCTAATAATGGTTGATGTTACACACAAAACTAAATAGTATCTTCACTGAATTATGTTGAATATAAAACATGTTCACATGCACAGCAGAAAATACTATGCCCAGTGCACACAGTCATTAAGAAGCATGTCAGAGATCTCAGAGATCTCAAAGCTCCGTAGATGCTCATATGACCTATGTCTATAATTCAAGCACAACAAAGGTGGCACCAGGAATGGGAAATCACTGCAGTCCTCACAGGTACTATTCTGGCAACTACTCCCAGATCAGTGGCTAGTGTCGATGCCCAGACTGAAGTCTTGATGCTTTGAATAGTTTCATTAAAGCAAAAAATAAATCTGTATTTGATCCAGAAGATTCCTCACAAAATTTCATTTCCATCTGCAAGGCATTTGACCAATAAACATGCCAGACATTCCTAAAAGCACACTGACAAAGTGCATATGATTTTAAAGACATTCTCTAACCAAATAAAACAATACTCAAGTACAGATACAGGCTAATGAAGGGTTGTATCCTACCTAACCAAAGAAAACCAAATTATTTTTTAAAAGCTGGAAATACAGCAGTCAGTGTAGTGAAATACTGGCTTTTAAAAATAGTCTCTCTCTCTTTTTTTGTTACGATCACTTAGTTGCTCTTGTCTCTTCAGAGTACCCAAAACGGAAAAGCTTCGGCCCAAAGGCTGACATTTAACTCAAAATCTGACTTTCCTCTTTTTCCAGATGACTCATACATTCGTTCCTCCTCTAGCACCTTCCTCACATTGCCACATCTGCTTCCTATCTGCTACAGGACCTATGGAGGAACACTCTGTTCATACTGACCAAAATTCATGTCCCAGAAGGAAAAGAAAATATTTTAGTCCATTTCATGCTTATTTAATAAAATGCAAAGAAAAATTAAAATTTCCATATATGTATGTATACCACATAGATATTTAACTAACAATTTCAAATACCAGTCACATTTTTCCAATTGGACATCTGCTTCCTCTAAGTTAGGTACCTTAGAAAAAGGATTTTTACTCTTTCATACCAATAAAGTACCATGACCTCTGAAATAATCTGGATAAAAAGCTCACTTATTTTATATGGATCGGGGAGAATTGTACTGAATAGTTACTATCTGCCTAACGGACTGACATCAAATGGAAGAGTAAAATAAATCATCACATGTTCTCAAAAAGACTGAAATATACACCACAGGCAAACACAAAATAACTAGACAGAAGTAGAAGAAAATATATAATTAAGTACTAAAGAGTGAAGTACAGTTAATGGGCACATGATGCAGATATTTGTATTTCTGAAAGAATGATGAGCAAAAAATGCTGATCTCAAATGCATCCATGACCTGCAGGAAAATTCAATATCTAATATATTAAGAAAATTACATACCTAACCAAGTACTATTTAGTCTAGAAATGTAGTTTTTTTACTATTGGGAAATCTGCTAATATAGTATACAATATTAATAGATCTAAAGAAAAAGCATGGATATCTCCACAAATGCTGAAAACGCCCTTGAAAAAAATTCAACACCCATTTTTTGAAGAAAACACTCAAAACAGAAGTTGATGGATATTTTCTTAACATGATAAAAGATAAATAAAAGATAGCCATAAAACCAGTCTGCCATCTTAGTGCGAAAACGTTTGAGGCATTTCTGCTAAGATCAGAAATAAGGCAAGTGTGGTCACTATACCACTACTATTCAATATGATACTGAAGGTAAATGCAATTAAATAAAAGAAATGAATTGCAAATATAAGAATTGGAAAAGAAGTAAAACTATCTTCATTTGCAGAAGACAAATAGTATACCAGGAAACCCATAAAGTTGTGCTGTCTAGTCAGTAGGCTATTGAACACCTGAAACATGGCTAGGGTGACTGAGGAACTAAATAGCTCATTTTATTTGATTTTTAAATTCAAATTCAAATAGCTACATGTGGTTAGCGGCTACCAATTGAACAAAGCAGGTATAGAATATTTCCACTATCACAAAAGATTCTATTGGACAGTGTTGCCCTAGAAAATCAATGATAAAACTAACCCAAACAATAAAATAATTAGGTAGCAGGACATAAAATCAATACAGAGAAATCAACAGCCTTCATATTACACTAACAATAATCAGTTAGAAGATGGTACAGAAAACCCCCTTTATAGTATGAAAAAAATACTTAGGATCAAACTTAATGAGAAATGGGCAAAATTTATAGGAGGAAAAATTTAAAACATATCTGAAAGACACGAAAGTAGAATTAAGTAAATGGAAATACATTGTTTGTTCTTGGATAGAATGCAACACACAAGGGAGTGATCAGTTTCTCTAATTTATAAATTTTATGCAAACCAAATTAAAAAACACCAAACTTCTTAATGAAGTTAGACAAGTTAATATTAAAGGTGGCATCCCAAATCACTGGAACAAGGACAGGCTTTAAAAATAAATGGCCCTGTGAAAACTGAGTAGACTTAAAAAAAATTAAACTAGCTCCATACTTCATAACTTTGTAAAGAATAAACTCCAAATGGATCAGATATCTAACAGACAAATTGAAACCGTACAAGTACTAGAAGAAGTATGTGTGAATTCCTCTATAGTATACAAGTAACTGCTGATTTGTGCAAAACCAAACATGGGCAGGATAAACCAGAAATGTATGAGATCGGTTATTTACAGCGGTAGGTGGAAACCAAATGGAAAGGAGAGAGGTGAGGAATGGGTAGAACAATGGGAGTAACAGATCTCTCAGTGATACCTTTTTATATAATTCTGAGTTTTGGAAGCTTGCTATTATTACACAGGCTGAAAAATAAAAATATCAAATTAGCAATGTTAAGAGGAAAAAAAACAACAAAAATTGGAATATAAACAGAAACAAAACTTACTATTCAAATGAATTATAGGCATGTTGAAAATGGTGGAAGAGAATGAACAAAAACAACTTTTGAACACAGTGTTTTTTAAGTTAAAAATAAAAATTCCTTTAAGTTAAAAATAAAAATAATATAAATAAGTCTTAAATCCTGATTAGTAGTCCCTCTGTCCCCTCCTCTGAAACTCCTTTATATATATTCAAGGATTAAGCAAATAAATATATATTATCCCATATAATGGGAATCAGTGCCAGAGAAAGTAACCGTAAATATGGAAAGAGGGTGGTGGTGGATGCCCCCAATAAGCCGTGTGTGTGGGATTGTACTTAGAAGTCTCAGTATGAATTCATAAAGGTGTCAGTATGAAGCCACAGTTGGGGTTGTTGTTGTTTTATGGGAGTTTTTTGGTAGGAAAGACAGTGCTTTCTATTTTTTTTTGATAAATAAAAACTGTTTATATCTAAGATATACAATATGATGTTGTGATATATGTACACATTGCAAAGTGATTACCACAATTGACATACCCATCATTTCATGTGGTTACTTGTGTGTGGCAGAAACACTTAAGATCTATTCTTCTAGCAATTTCAAGTATACATTATTATTAAATATAGTTACCATATTGTACATTAAATCTCTACATGTTATTCATCTTAGAACCGAACTTATGTATTCTCTCACGTAATTTTTTATTACTATTATTTTTTAAATCCCCAATGTGATGGCACACAGTTTTTAATATATACAAGTAGATAAATATGTATCACACACACACACACACACACACACACACACACACACACACACACACAGAGATGCATGCATGCACTCATCCTAATTCCCTAATTCTATCCACTGAGATGGCCCAGAGCATGCTTAGTTCTCAACCCTTGGTCTCTAAATATTATTCTCTACTAACGGGAATTAGAACTCCTTGGAGAAATGTCTGATTCTAGAGCCAGGCCTGCAGAAGTGCAAGATGAGCTTGGAACATTTTGTTGTGCCAGAAGGTAAGTAAATGCTCAATAGTAATAGTAAAGGATTTTAATCCTCTTTTGTTCCCTGTATGCAAAATTTCTGCTAATGGAGTTATAATTCCCAAGGGCTAAAATAATGACTCCTTCTAGCAAATACAAATGCATTTTAACAGTTCACAGTTTAAAGGTACGACCCCAAGGGTTAATGCCTTGGTGGTAGACTGAAAGGCAATGGGTGGAGCACACATGCTCTACCAAGAATGCAATGACCTGAAGTCAGATGTAGGGGGAGGTGTGTGTGCTCATCTTTAATGTATTCATATGTATTTGAGCAGTAGAATCTCTGTGGAAGGGTAGGAGAACCATGCTGTGGAAGAAGAAAGAACCATGAGATCCAGGTCAGGCAGACAGAGGGGTCAGGGAGACTAGAAGCAGAAAACACCACATGTATACATGCACACAAACATTTGGGAAATGGGATAAAAAGACCCAAAGCAAAAGGCCTAGGGCACAGCTGGCTCTAACATTAATGTGAGCAAAGACATGAAAGAGGATTTCACTCTCTTTCACTATCTAACTGTTATTCTCCCCCTGTTCAGATTCCCTTCCCCTGGCAACAGAATACTTCTTCCCTGTAGTAAACCTAATCCGCAAACTGATCCCACCTCCACTGTCCTAGGGATAAGGAGTATACGTCCCAGGACTGGGTATTCAGCATGTCCTATATGTCCATGGCTGGAGTGATTAGTTCAACTGGGCATCTGACCTAAATAATCACAACCACAATCCTCAGCAGCAGTGCTTCCCATACTGTCATGGGCATTGAAATTAGGGGGGTGGGGTGGTGGGAAAGGGGGTGTCTTTCCTTTATATATATATATATATTTTTTTATTTTAAACATGTGGGATATAATTCAGGATGAAGTATACAAGTGGACATTGTACAGGTCAAGTTTGGACCTCCCAATGTTGTGTCCCCACCCTCACCTCGGCAGTATCCTGCTACTGTCAATCATGAGGGGGTCTTTCTAAAATGACAATTCTGACCCAGTAGGTCGAGGGTAGGGCTTGAGGTTCTGGACTTTTTTTTTTTTTTTTAATGTGATATATATATACACAAAGGAATATTATGCAGACATGAGGTTCTGGACGTCTAATGAACTCCCCAGTGATGCTAATACCACTGATCCAGGGACACAATTTTGAACATTAAACGTCTCCAGAAACTTTCTGTCAGAGCAATCAGGGACAAAAATAAATAATAACAATAAAGGATTATGACTCTCTTTTATTCCCTGTATGCAAAATTTCCACTAATGAAGTTAGAATTCCCAAGGGCTAAAAGAATAACTCCCTCTAGTAAATACAAATGCATTTTAACAAATAATTCACAGCTACATGCTGTGGGAGAAGGAAGAACCTCTGATATCTAGGTCAGGCAGACAGATGGTATTGGGCGTGGGGAGACTGGAAGTAGAGCATACACACATGCACACATGTACACACACCCGGGAAATGGGATAAAATGACCCAAAGTGAAGGGGCTAACAGATTGTGTATAGATTTCCTCAGAGTTTTCCCAGGAAATTCCCAGCAGCCCTTTATACCAGAGCTGCTAAGTGGTAGACTGTGACTCCCAGGCTGTTGGCTTTTCTACAAGGTGCAGGATTTGTTTTATGCTCAGTCACTTGTGCCTTTATGTGTTCTCTGTCAGGAGATTCTACACTCACAGAAAACAGAAGCCACGTGTTTAACCTCTGTCACTCTCCACAATACCACAATGCCTTTTGTGATGTTTTATATATAGACATGCACAATCAATGTTCTTCAACAAACAAATGGGAAAAAATTTTGAATTCTTTAAAGAGATGGAGAAGATATTTTAACACAACGGTAAAGGATATGAAAGAGGAGAACAGTCACTAGCTGCCACTATTGAAGTAAAAATAAAACATCCTGGCTGGGCATGGTAGCTCAAACCTGTAATCCCAGCATTTTGGGAGGCTGAAGCGAGAAGATTGCCTGAGCTCAGGGGTTCAAGACCAGCCTGGGCAACTTGGTGAGACCTAGTCTCTACAATAAACCAAAACATTAGCTGGGCATGGTGGCCTGTGGTTCCAGCTACTTGGGTGGCTGAGGTGGAAGGATTACCTGAACCCAGCATGCCATTCCATACGCCATGAGTGTGCCACTGCACTCCAGCCTGGGCAACAGAGTGAGACTCTGACTCCAATCAATCAATCAAGCAGTCAATAAGCCATCTCCTGGAATATCCTACAGTAGTCCTTGCCTATAGTAAATCCACCAGCCATGGAAAACTGGTGTCACTCTCACAAGTCCTAAAGTGGTTCCAGGCCAATATCCATGAAATGCAAAACAGCAAGCCCCCAAACAGGCTCGAAGAAACTAGCAGAAAAATATTATTAACCTTGTTTATAGATTTCCTCAGTGTTCCCAGGAAATTCCTAAACTACAAACTATGGTCTGTGACCTGGAGCACCTACAACTAACATTGTCAATTTCTTGTTAAGCCATAATATGAATGTTTTATGAAAAAAAAAAGACATTTTTTCAAAAGAAGATATATAAGTGGCCAACATTTATGATCTTGTACACTGTTGGGGTGATGTAAATTAGTACAACCATTATGGAAAATAGTATGGAGGGTTCTCAAAAGATTAAAAACAGAACGCCCATATGATCCAGCAATCCCATTTCGAGATACATATCCAAAGGAAATGATACTAGCACTTCAAAAAGATATCTACACTCCCATGTTCACTGCAGCATTATTTACAATAGCCAAGATATGGAACCTAAGTATCCATCAGTGGACAAATGGATAAAGAAAATGTGGTATAAATATATAATGGATACTACTCAACCTTAAACAAGTAGATCTTGTCATTTACAGCAACATGGATAAGCCTGAAGGATATTACCTAAGTGAAATAAGCCAGGCACAGAAAGACAAATACCACATAACCTCAGGTATATGCGGAAGCTAAGAAAGCTGAACTCACAGAAGCAGAGAGTAGAATGGGAGTTGCCAGGATCTGGGGGCAGCAGAATGACTGGGTCTATGTTGGTCACAGGACATAGGAAGTAAAAGATCAGGAGAGCTACTGGACAACATAGTGACTGTCTAGCAATGCTCAAGTATATAAACAACAATGTATTATATACTTGAACATTGCTAGACAGTAAATTTTAAAGGTTCCCAGTATCAAAAAAATGATAAGTGTGTGAAGTAATACATATGTTAATTATCTGATTTAGCCATTCCATAATGTATACATATATAAAAACATGCTATATACCATAAATATACAAAATTTTTTTGTCAAATAAAAAAACTTTAAAACACACACAAAAACAATGCCCAGAGACTAGCTGACAGTTTTTAACTCCACCTTTAAGATATTTTAGGTATATAATTAAAGCTTTTTATGCACCCAGGATAAACAAGCTTCCATTCTAGAAGTATCCTCCTTATAGAGAACCCCCACTCCCTTACTTGACTGTAAGCAAGATTGGTTAAAGAAGAAAATACCTTCCTCATTTAACAAAGTCCACTGCCTTTCAAGGTCAGGCAATTATTTCCCTCTCTGACAAAATTAAGTTTCAGCCCTTCAAAAATGTCACCTTCAATACCCCCCAAAAAAATGTAGAAAGAAACAAAAATTCAGCCCATCCAATAACACACACACACACACACACACACACTTCTTAATAGGCAAACTCCCAGAAGAAGTGACTTATCTGACTGGAGAGACTGGGAGAAAGTCACTGTGCACACATAATCCTGTGCACACTGTGCACACAAAATCTCTGATTTTTCTTTCAAGCCAGCTACTCTCCAGGACAGAGAGTTCTGTTCATCTCCATGCCTCCCCGAGAAGCAGCTCTCAGTCTTCCAATTCCTTAGCTAGTGACAGAGTGAGCCAAAACTCTAATTCAGAAGAGATGTATTAGGAAGCCTGATTATAGGTACATTTTCAAACCATTCTGCTACTTTGAACTCCATTTGTCTGATTCCTGTATCCTTCGAATGATTCAAGACTTGGAGCAGAAGAGAAAGAGTGTGATCACCAATCACCTCTTCAAACATCGAAAGTCAGCAGCTTCTACAGAAATATGCATTCCTTATAAATTTATTCCTAAATAATTCAACAAAACTTTTAAATTAAAGATGACCCTTGAACAACAAGGGCATGAACAGCATGGGCCCACTTATATGCAAATATTTTCCAATAAACACAGTTGGCTCTTGTTATCGGCAGGTCCCATAACTGCAACCAAACTCGATGGAAAATCGAGCATCACGGGAATGTGAACCTCAAGTACTTGAAGGGCCAACTTCTCATACCCCGGGTTCCACAGGGCCAACTGCAGGACTTGGGGTGTGTGGCTTTTGGTATCCACAGGCAGTCCTGGAACCAACCCCCTGAGGTACCCAAGGATGACGGTCCACGTGTTTTTCCATCACAAAAAGGAAAAAGGATTTTTCTTTTGAAAATAACATGATCCCGCAGTCTCAGAAATTCTTTCTCATTTAATTAGTTATTTCCTCAATCTCTTCAATAAAGATTAGAATATGTTAAATCATAGTTTTTAAAGGCATTTCTAAAGAGAAATTAAAGTAATAAACGTAAAGCATGAAGTCATCTGGACAAATAACATGATACTTGACTGGAGTTTAAAGAATCTGAATAATAGATTTTTAGCCCATATCTAAATTTTTCATTTTAGATATTAGGAGGACTTTTGACAGAGACTATATATCTACCAATTCAGGATTAGATTAAATCATTGGTTCTTTCCATATCCTTTAAGTACCAGTCAGGAAAATGGCAAAAATGATAGATAATCAGGATAATTTTAAAGTCTGGGAGACAGAACTTGCAATTTTGGCCAACATGGTATTAGATTCACTTTCCCAAGGTAAACAACTATGAAAATGGACAAACTATATGAAGCAGTTGTTGGACAACAGACAGCCTCGGGTTGTGATTCTTGAGAGAAGAGAGACACATAAAAGCCATATTCACCTTAAGTTTCTTTCTGAGGGCACTTTCCAGTTCACAGCTCAGGGAAGTGGAGCCAAAGAGAAAACAGAGGTCTCCCTGAACGAGAGACTGAGTTTGGGTCAGCTGAGGCTACTGGAATGTAGGTGAGGGGAACGAAGGAGGGAGCCTTGAAGAGAAAGAACTCCGGAAACCTGCACAGGGGTCTCTTGAGCGTTTGGCTGAAGTTAGGATGCATACACACAGGGTACACAGGGTGAGGTTCCATAAAGCCTAGCGAAAGAGAACTAGTGAGTGCTGTGAGATATAAGGGGGTATCCAAGGTTGTGGGGGCTCATGCCTGTCACCCCAGCACTTTGGGAGGCCAAGGCAAGAGGACTGCCTGAACCCAGGAGTTGGAGACCAGCCCGGGCAACTTCGCGAGCCCCGTCTCTACAATAAATAAAAAATTAGCTGGGCGTGGTAGCGCGCGCCTGTAGATCTTGGAAGCTGAGGCGGAATGATCTCTGGAGCCCAGCGGATACACGCTGGGGTGGTCATGAGCGTGCCACTGCACTCCAGCCTGGGTGTTGGAGTGAGACTCCGACTCAAAAAAAAAAAAAAAGAGTGATACAGAAATTTATCTCTACCGCTATGTGTTTACTTTCTTTCTTTCTTTTTTTTTTTGAGTCTCACGCCGACGCCCAGGCTGGTGTGCAGTGGCACGCTCACGGCCACCCCAGCGCTGATACGCGGGGCTCAAGCGATCCTTCCGCGTCAGCCTTCCGAGCAGCCAGAACTAAAGGCGCGTGCTACCACATCCAGCTAATTTTCTATTTATTGTAGAGACGAGGTCTCGTCAAGTTGCCTGGGCTGGTCTCGACCCCGTGGGCTCAGGCAATCCAGTTGCCTTGGCCTCCCAGAGTGCTGGGATGACAGGCTGAGCCACTGAACCCGGCCTACTTTCAAAGGGTAATAAAATCTGGTGCCATTTGTTTACATTCCAAAAGATGACTGGCCAAAAGACCTTCAACTTTTCTCTTCAGAGAAGAATTGTTTATATGAGGAAGTCAAGTTTCAGTTTCTTTCTCTCCCTTCCCTGTGGAGGGGAGGAGGTGCAACTGTGCACGCAGCTCCTATATAAGCTCCACGATTCACAATCTGGAGGTCCTCTCATGTGGTAAAGACACCCCAACACATGCAAGCGGCATCTGTGCTCATCACAAAGCCCTGGGACAAGATGGGGGCACGGGAAAGTAATGTAAGATATTCTGCATGTAAATAACCAGTTGGCCTCTTCTCCAGGAATCTTGTGTTGACTGTCATGATAAAACTAATACAAGTATAAATATTAATTATTCTAGTATAAAAACAAATATAAGCATAAGTACTTATTTACAAGTATCATTCTAAATCTTCTTCCCCTTCCCCCCAAAAAACTAAAAACAAGCCTCAACATGATTCTCCAGCAGTTATCAGAACAAAATTTAATAATCTTTCAATTAAGACAACAAAAACCAGACTCTGGTTTTCTTCAGTAACTGTGGCAAAAAATGAAACTGCCTTAAACTCCATGGCAAAAATTGTATCCTCGTAGCTAACCATTTGATATATAAGATAAATTACATTATACTATTTAAAAAAAGCCAGACTCTCAACAACAGAACATCCACAGAATGCAATAAAAAATTACCAGATGAGGAAGAAGCAAAAGTTGTAACATATATTAACAAGAAAAGATGACACAAATGTTGGATTTAGTAGACAAAGTCTTTAAAACAGGAATTTTATATAGGTAAAAATATCAACATAAATATAAATCAGGTAGGTATTTTTGCTCAAGTGGATGGCTATCATATCTTTGCATCAGATGACTTAGAAAACACCTGTTTTTCTCCAAGAAGAAACTTTAAATCTACTCAAATGTTCAGAAAGTATATCACTACAATCTTAAATCTTGAAAAGAGCCTTTGATCAGGAAGATCTAGAGACAGAAGCTACCAATAATTCAACGTGAATGTAAAACAGTTTTAATATGGCTTGTCTTATTTATTTTTTAACAGATTTATGTCCCAAGAGACAGTCATGATGAATTGGCTACAAACTCAATCCTCAGACAACCAAACAAGATAACCTGTTGAATAGGTCTGTTAAGATTTAGCTATGAAAACTGAAAACCATCATATTTAAGCCTTGGCTTTGTTTATTCGTTAATTAAAACCAATAGTAATAATTGTATGCCTACTCTGTGCCAAATGTGACCGATACTACAATAAGTTGAACACGGCCTACTTGGACATATATAAAACACACTGTATTATAAGAGGTACTGTAATAAAAAAAGGAAATAATTCTCCTTTCTTGGGGTTTGGATAGTATCATAAAGGACAAACAAAAGTTCCTTCAGCAGATCAAACTTGAGAGCATTGTACAGACAGAAGTGTAGATCTGGGGTTTTGACATGCTTGATCTTCTCTTGTTCATCTACCTTTGTTTTAAATGTTTATGTTCATTGCATTTGGGATTTTTATTGTAAACTACTTCAGATCCCTTTTGGAATTATGTCTACAATATAAATAGCACTAGAGGAAACCAGTTACATATCTTACGTTTGTTTCTAAATGCACTTTGGATTCAATCTACTTAAACTTTCAGTTTGTTTCTGAATATGCTTTAAATGTCCTAGCATTTGTAAAACTAAATACAAAGGTAGTCATAAGACACTTTTTTGGTCTCAATTTATCATACTAATTTGTTTCTGAACCTAAAAACACCACTCAACATGTAACCATGAGTAATTTCAAGACTGGAGGTCCTTTCCTTTAATAATATGTACTAAAAATTTTCCTGCAACTTCTAGAATCTGCACATCAACAAAATGTAAAAGAACTTTTGGTTCATCAATGCTTTCAAAAATGCTAATTCACTGCCATGAATAGATGTCAGCTTCTCAACTACTCATATATAAATCCAGACTGAGGCAAGGTGTGCAAACAGCTTGCTTTCAGGAACTTTTTAGTTCAAGAAGCCTTCTTTTTACACATACACACACACAAAACCTTTACACTAATGAAAATGGAAATTTTCTGTGAGTTCAAACCATATATATGGTTGAGGAGACACAAGTAGAGAAACCATCCAGTTGACCAATGTTCACTGAAGAAAGGTAATCTTTGAATTGAAAACAATTATAATTTTGGAAAGATTAATTTCAACAACATTTTATAAAGGGAAATTGAAGAGCACACATGGTATATTACTCCCTACTTCATAATGTTATAAATAAAATCCGTAACAGTATTTGGATGTATTTTTGCCTACAGTATGAACGTTTTAAATGGTTATAGAGGATAATAAATTAAGGTATGTAATAATTATAAAGTAACTGCTATCCATTACATTTGTTTGCCTTTCTCTGTTTCAGAGGTGATGCAAAAGGAATAAAACAAACATAATAAAGGGTCCCAGCTTCCTCATTCCCTGAACATTTGCTCTCTTTTCTTTCATTTACTGTCTACCAGCCCTATCCCATGAACTCTAATAAACCACAGGACTCACAAAAACTGTCCTCAGAAAATACCATTCTGATGTTTATTGAGGCCCAAAGCAAGAGGTAAGAAAACAGGAAAGCTCCCAAAGACGAGGGGTGGTTAAAGTCAAAAACAGCTGTTTAACGTGAAAATCACAAAGTAAGGTCACACATTCAGCTGTCCTATATCCTATACAAACTCTGATCCTACTTCACTTAGAGTCACCTGGTTTTCAGGTGCTGCCTGATAATACATATGAATGAAGCCCTAACCTCTATTTGTGTCATTTACATAATTTTCTCTTGGCAGTAAACTCCACATGCAATTTAGTAAATAAGAAGATATAAAACAAATGCATTCTGTTCACTTTAAAACGTTAGTTTAAAACAAAAAAAAACTTATAAAATTCACAATTGTGCAAAATACTATAAAGATGTGTAGGGTATTTAAAGAATTATAATGCTCATTTACCTACTGAAACACTAAGGATAATCTTACAATTTCAAAGTTCTACTATGTGAATGGCAGCAGTGCTAGTTTCATATATCAGAAAAAAATCTCCAATGTCTTCAATTATACTGCCACTTGACAAGAGTGCATGGTGTTAATACCCATCCCATCTATATAGTCAGTAATCTGTCTAGCATGAGATCAACACAGTGGAAACTAACATAAATAGGCCATTGTTTTTTTAAGCACTGGCCAGGTCATGTGTTATTTGAGCTATAGCTGCCATGTTTTCCTAGCTTTGGCCCCGTCTTCTACCTTGAGAAGTGAATCTCATCTCTTTCTGTAATTTACTTTCTAAATAAATATGTTTTCCAATCTACAAAAAAAAGAAACTAACAGAAATAAAAAGTCATTTTGACTATAACACAAAAATAAAACGGTAGTCAGAGGAAATTAGCTAAATTATGTAATTTTAATTTTTAAGTGTAAAAAAAATTAAAATAAGACTTTGTAAAGTATTACAACCAGAGCATAATCATCTATCAAACTGAATATCCTAAAAACAACAAAGAAAACAAAGTCGATTTCCTTTCAACACTTTTCTATTTTGTAATATTTTAGACTAATCTCTGCTTTTATCTCTAAAAGGAAAAATAGTGCTGTAATAAAGTAATTTTGAAATAATATATACAATGGAAGATTATATAAGTAAAAGTGCTAAATTTAGATTTAGTTTCAATATTTACGTCAACCTGAGCATGATAAAACACATTTATCTTACCTCAAAGTTTATTTTTCTGAAGTGGTAGAACAAATCTATCATTAGCTGTGGATATCTCTTTTCTCCTATTTTCTGTCTAAAAGTACTCAGAAGGCTCAGTCTGACCTATGATGGCACTAGATGCCTTACCATGCTCAGGAGTTTGCTCGCAGTAAAGGAGTAAGACAGCAATGGATGGAAAAAAATGCCCTGATGTGGGTCCTCTTTAGATGATGCCCATAACATTTAGAAAAATGCAGTGAAATGTGTGTCTGAAGGTGAATCACATGTCAACCTTTGATAAGCTCCTCAAGGAGTTAAGTGGGTAAATGGGTAGTGATCATGAAATTTAAAACTTCTTAACAGACAGTCAGAAAAGATCTATCAATAGTTGATTGCCTCTGTTTTGTTCAGCTAGTAAGCAGACTTGCATATTGCTGTTATCTGCTAACAAGGGAAAATGAAGGCATTGTAACAGCATGCTGGATCCAGGGCCAAGGAAAATGGATTTCCTTCAAGCCAAAATGACATACATGACACTTGTATGCCTGGAAGGTACAAGAGTAAAGTCCTATATGTCACTTTATGTAACAACTGAGCTCATGCACATAACAAATATCAATACATCCTGAAGGTCAGCAAAATAATGTCCACCCTCAAACACCAACTAGTACTAAAGATGACACCCACCTACAGGGCAGTCTGAGCTTCTCTGACTTTCCTAAATAGAGATGAACGTTCCTTTTTGGAAATATAATTTATATAGTGTGACTGACTTAGTTGAAGCACAGCTTGAGAAAAATGCAAGGAGAATGACTTCCTGAAAAAGTAAAATTTTGAAAGTAGCCCAGAGGATAATGTTGTCCTGGAGAATGGTGATGAAGGGAAAGTCACAGTCTGAAGCTTGTGATTCAGTGACCTTTAATCATGCTACATTACTAACAAAGGTCATTCGAGAACTTAAAACAGCACTGCTTCCTCAAAAAAAGTGGGGGGAACCTAGTTCAAAATTGTCAGTGACATCATAAAAAGAAAGGTGAGTCCAAATAACATCGTCTTCCAAGGTAAGGAGGGAGGTACAAGAGGTCCACTCTGGCAGAGAGGAAATCCCATTATTTACATGGGCTAGAAATTCCAGTGCATGGTAAAAATACAAAACAACATTGTTTTTGTTAGTTTTATGGTTTTAAAAGGTCCTACAGACATGAAGCTACTTATTGTTTGTATTCTGGGGCAGAGCAGGCCCACTACCCTACCCTTGACACACCCCTTGCATAAATGATCAGCTTAGTTCCCATAGAAGCTCTAGGCAAGATCTTTACCGACAGACAAATACATTGACCTGGAAGTCTCCAAAACAACTGTCAAAAGAACTTTGACTGCTTAAGTCTTGAAACCACATAGGTCCAGCCATTAAATGTAGTCCAAGTGACTAGTAATGACATGAAAGGGGACCCACTCAATCAGTTCTCAGACCACATGAAAAATCTGTTTGGGGGATTAAATTCTTCCTGTAATTTTTTTAATATACTAGTCATACTTTTAATAAGAGCATATACATTCTATGTGCTAGAGAGGCTGTAGTGAGCAGTGCAGGCATGGTCTTCTGTCTTTGCCAAGTTCATAGTCTAAAGCAAGAAGGATAATGGAAAATGAGAGTACAATAAACTGTGAACGCTACAATAACAGTGAAATACGAGAAGTTATATTCATACAGCAATATCTCACAGTATTTTTCAAACTTTTTAACCCAGCCCATAGTAAGAAATATATTCACATTATAACCCAGTTTCCACATAGCTACAGTAAAATAATATACTCATATAAGCATATGCATAGACACACACATATACTATATAATTAAAACTGAAAAATGTTCATCAAACAATATTTGCCTTCATAATATATGACAAACTCTGATATTTTTATTCCATTTTAATGTTCCTGGTCTTGAATCACTAAATTCATTTTAGGGTTCCTGTACGGGTTTTGACCTAAAGTTTGAAAAGCACAGACAAACTGGTATTTTTAAGTCAGCTGCATTTTTTAGTACAAGTTTCTGAGACCCACCTAAAACTACTGAATTAGAATCCTTGGAGGACAGGTCCCAGAAATCTAGAAATGTAAGACTTGGCAACTCTATTAAGCCAGGACACATGCTGGGCGTGGTGGCTCAAGCCTGTAACCCAGCACTTTGGGAGGCCAAGGGGTTCAAGACCAGCATGGACAACTTGGTGAGACCTCGTCTCTACAATAAATCAAAGAATTAGCCAGGCGTGGTGGTGTGCACCTGTAGTTCCAGCTACTTGGAAGGCAGGTCGAAGCTGAGGTGGCCATGAGCATGCCACTGTACCCCAGCCTGGGCGACAGAGTGTGACTCTGACTCAAAAAAAAAAAAAGAAGCCAGGACACAGCAGAACAACTGGGCCCTGAAAATATACTACAGGTTATTTCTAGGCCAGCCATCTGAGATAGTTGTGTCTTCCATAAAGTTTACAGAAATGTTTTTAAGGTATGTTCTGTCTGATTTTTGTCCCCCTCAAACCTAATATATTCACTATATCACCTCCTGGACCACCAGCATTAATGAGAACAGAGAAGAAAATACAGAAGAATTGTCTCAGAAGCAGATCCACTGAAGCACTAGAGGAAGGTTTAGTGCGAAGCCTACATAGAAACACAGAGCAATCTGAGAGAACGGAAGCCTCGAAATTGTCGACTCACTTCTATCTCTGTTTCTTGAGAAGTCATGTTTTTTACAGAAAGTTATGAATATTAATCTCATTAATCTTAACTTTATTTTGCCAGGTAGTTGAAACTCCTTTCCAACTTAGTAAGAAATTTTCCCAGATACAGGCAACCAAAACCAACTTCCTACAGAGCCAGAAGTTTAGGAGTTTAGAAATTCAGATATCATAGGGGCCTGGGAACATCATAACCATAAATAACCAAATATATATCTCTCTTTAAATTACTCCTCATAAATAAGACAAGAAGTCAAGAAGAAATTAGTTCCCACAGGTTGGGGAAATATAAGGGTTTGCAGTATATTAAACATCTAATATTTCACTTATTGAACAAATGAGAGACAATCTTCTCGAAAGAGTTGTTAATGATTTTTAGGTAGAAATTCTCTAAAGAAAATTGAGTGTCCTTTCCATTGCCATTGAAAAGAAATCCTACCTCCCCAAGACAGCAAGGCAGCTGGAACACTGCATTCAACATAAACTGAGAAGAATATAAAAAGTCTATCCAAAAATGTTAATTTTTCCACAAAATAGAAAGATTAAGGGTATATTCTTTAAAATAATTCTATTTGCAAGGCTCACTATCTTTAGATAATCTCCATCTTCTAGAAATTAGAGGATGGGGTTAAAACTTAAGTCTGATAAAGGACAAAAAAGATGCAAACAAAAATGCAGTAAAAGTGGTTTTTAATCCAGAAGTATAGACCCAAAGTCCAGACACATGCTCAAATCCTTTTGTACTTCATTTTTACCCTCTTATAAAAGCAAGATCAAAGAACAGCCTTTAGATGAAACTAAGAACTGAGAGACAGGTAAAAAGTCTAGTTGACAGGAACTGGCTAAAGAGAAGGAGAAAGAAAGAATCAGGGAAGAAGGAGGAGGAAAGAATCAGAGAAGAAGAAGAAGGAAAGACTCAGGGAAGAAGGAGGGTTCTTTTCTCTTAGAAGTCTGACTGCAGGTCTCAGCTCCAGCTCCGAAATCTTCTACACTGACACTGAATGAGACGTTATCACAATGTAAAGGATGCTATCTTCAAATCTTCAGAAAACTAAACTTATATGCTTAAATATTCTAATATCCTGTCTCTTAGTAGCATTAATTCTAAGCAGAGGTACTAAGTTTGAAGGTAGTTGTGGCCTAATTAGCAAGCGACTCAGTGACAAATATAGTCTGCTGTATTAAATAAAATTGCTTCAGTAGCTATACAAATTGTAGATGATAATTTATGAAAGAAATTCTAATTCAACTGACTAGTGCTGTGAATGTCAAACAAAGGACAGCAAAAATATGTTGAAATTTCTTTGTGCACATTTTACAAAAGAGTGACTAAAAAGCATAATTAAATGAAAAGCACATGCTATATCAATTTCATCATTTTAGCATTAGAGGCAATAATACACACAAGAGCTTCGTTTCTCCACAAAGAACTTTAGCATATCATTTTCTAATTAAAAATCTTCCATTTCAGTAAAATTCTCCAAGGCATTGCAGTCTTAATTTAAAGCACCAGAAGTCATCCAATAAAGTTTCTAATAAATGACAAGTTGGGAGTTTCCACTTACCTAGATATATTGTTAAAGCTGAGAAACAGACGTTGGAGGCAGGGCAAATTATCCACATCTCTCTAGAAGGAAACAGAAAGCAAACATTTATCAACTGAAAGAAAAGAAAAATAAGTGTCTTCCTGCTCAGCTACTGAAATACAGTCGTTCCTATAACTGCAACCTTGCTACATCACTGATCTCTACTGGCATCGAGCTCCATTCTTCCTCACTGCAGATCAGATGGGAGGGTTTCAGATCATCTGCAGAGCCGGCTGCACCACTCGCAAGGTGGAAAGCACTGAGGAGCCTGGCAAGATGCTGCCGCTAGTCTCTTTAAGCATGCTTTTGGGAAAGATGCCAAAATGCTACTTCAGCGTTTCAACTGCAGCACCAATACAGGAAGATCAAACATTGGTTAAAAATCACTTTCAAAAAGAAGTTATTCAGGAGCTTTACATTTTAAATTTATACAATTAGCTTTCCAAACAATAGTGAGAATTTCAAAGCTATTAACCTTACTAGTCTCAAAGCCTTGGAAATAGACTTTCAGTTACAAATGAACCAATACACTGGTGATTCCCCCCATAAAGCTAAAAGCAGATCATAATGTCACGGAAGGGCACTGTAAGGACAATTTCCAATCTAACCACATATCAGAGGTACTGACAGTTAGAAATAGACCCTGTTATATCTATATACAGCACCCAAAAAGCACACCACTGCTGTATAAATACAGTGACCCTGAACAAATATTAAAATGTTTAGGACCAAATGATTTATTTTAAATCACAAAATAAATATAAGTAGAGCCACCTAATTTACTTAAAGGAAAAGACATAAATCTTCTGAAAAGTATGTTATATACTAGAGTAACAGAATCTTACAAGAGCTTAATAATTGCCTAGCCTATGATTCCATTATCCAAGAAGGAAAAGTGACCAGTTGAAGTGGTGGCAGAGGCAGAACAAGGGCGAGGTGGGAGGGTGGCCCAGAGGTACACACTGTCCCTAGAGGCTGAGACAAGACAAGATCTCAGGTACCCAGACTTTCAGTGCTCTGCTCTTTAAAACACTACGCACTGCCACTTCTCATATAAAATGGTTTTTGTCCTTAAGGGCAGTACCATTTATAGTAGTTCCCAGTTATATGAATTTCAATAACATAAATTACAATTTACAGTAATCCCCAGTTGTACAAGTTTCAGTAATACAAATATACAAATATTTTACATGCTACTATGACTGATATTTAAACCTAAATCAAAACTTGCTTTGCTGTTTCCATAAGTCATCATCTTTCTTTCCCCCTCCCTCCTTTTCTCCTTCACTTTTAAAACTACCATTTCTAAGATCTCAGTAAGAGTTTACGCAAGTGCATTAAAATTACAGACAAACCTAGTTTTTTTCATTCTTTTTTTTTATTTTAAAGATGTGGGGTACAATTCAGGGTTAGGTATACAAATGTTCACCTTGTTGATGAGGTGTGTCCTTCCCTCCCCCAGAAGTCTCCCTCAACTGCCAATCCTACCCCTCCTCCCCTGGCAGTTTCCCACTACCGCCAATCCCCCTCTTCACAGCACCATGATCATTGTTCAAGGTCCACTTATGAGTGAGAACATATGGTGCTCTGTTCTTTGTTTCTGTGATAGATCCTGAGTATGACAGGCTCTAAATCCATCCAAGTTGCTGCGAAGTCCATATGACAAACCTAGTTTTAGTGCTGCATTTATTTATTTTTAAAAGTTTGTTACACAAAGAAAATATGCAAGTGATAGAATCGTGGCAGAAGCACTTCATAATGGTTTTTGAGAGAGCATAGGAAAAACGATTCTGGCTTAACACATTCTCCCGCCTTTCCTGTGAACTGTTCAAGTTTCCCTCAATCCCTTAGTCCCAAACTATGTAAAATGGATATAACTGCCATGATCAAAATACTGGCTATGTATACCATTCATTTAGGTTACCGTTCTCAGGCTCACCTCAAAAAACCCTGTTTCACAGACATGAGATGATTTTTAGAGCTTTTCATGGTCAAGGAATAACTTCCCTCAGTGGGTGATATTTATGTGTTAGCAAACTTCTGGAATCATCTCTCTCAGTTGCCTCTCTCTGATGTTCCCACAAATGGAGGAGTAGTAATGGACTAGTGATAGGGCTCATTTTATCCCAGGGTCCCGTGTTCCAAAGGAAATGGCAGCTTACTGTCTGTCTGGTCTCTAGAAACATGAAGTAGCTGAACTGAAAGCCCTCTCCAAATCTCTCAAATCTCTTCTCTCAAATTCTTCCTGGAATATAACTGAGATGTTTCTGGCACAAGCGTTGTTACTGACACCCAACTGGGAGAAACTGAGAGGCAATAGTCTGGGTCTCCTTTGAATCAAGGCATCTCTTTAAAATAATGCATTTGTCCCTGAGCCCCAGAACGCCACCTTCAGAGATTACAGACACCTTTTAAGACATCACTTCTTGCTATTAAAACATAAACCCAAATTACATCAGGTTATAATTTGTGAGGAAAGTATTTTTTACAGCTTATTGGATAAAATTATAATGCTTTGTATTTATCTTTATTTATGAAACCAAATTTTATATCTATATCAAATTTCCAAAATTATTAAGTGCCATCACGTGATAGAGTTATAAAAAATATTCACAACAAATTGAAAAACTAAAATACAGAATTCAATGACATATATCCCTATAACCACTTACACAGATAGCCTTTCCAGGACTTTAAAAAGCAAAGTAATTACCCACAATTATTTTTGTTATTCAAAATTTCAAGTCTATAATAAAGGATGATTTTGCTTTAATTTTTATAGCAGTTTTGAGATATATTTTGTATATATATTTGTATGAAATTCTAGCATTACAATAGGCAAAAAGAAAACATTCAACATATCAATCAATGATCTCTACATGTATTATTTATCGAAAAAACACTTGATAAAAACTATCAGAAGATGCTCCTCTACGAGAGAAAGTAATAGAGAGATGGGAAGCATGGGAGACCCAGGGACGGATTCTTCTTCCAGGAGAGCCAGAGAAGCCCAAAGAGGACAACTGTATGGCGGGGCTGAGAACAGGTCATCTATCACAGAGATGGAGGACGGGGCCCAGGAGGGGGTCTCCAAGAGGCAAGAACGAGACAGTTCTGCCCATATCAAGAGGTATTTTGGAATGCTGTTGGAAAGTTTGGACATTAATTAGTGATAATTAAACAAATCTAAATTAGTGAGGAAAATGACCCAGGGAGCCCAAAAGTTTAATACGACAGTCTAAGACTCACTTTGAAAACCTCACCTTGCTATGTCAACCAAGCCTAATCTATTATATCATAAATTTATACATTTCAATTAAGCCTCTGCATTGAAAGACCCACTCTAAACTAGAATCTCAAAAAAATCTCAAAAATAAATCTGCCTTTGCTCTTGGAGACATGACCAAGACTATGTCAAGGTATCGTGCTTTTCCTTGTCAGTAATCATCTCACTGTAGGTTTATCAACAGGTCACTCTAGTGGTACTTTGGGGGAGCCAGCATTCAACAATCCACTTCACCAAAAATATGATATAATTATTTTGAAATGATGTGCAAAAAGAAACGAGGGTTATGGATAACATAAGAAAGCTAAATTCTCATCTCTTTGAGAAAAAAATCAACACATTTATTTTACTGTCAAGCATTAAACACTCCTAACACTTCTCTTCAGGAGGTGCCTTTTTCACAGGCAGGTAATCATTACAAAGTAGGCAGAATGTTAACATGCCTAAGATGAGAGAAAAAAATAAGAAATCAAATGTTTACATATAGAGGGTTATTTATAGCTTATCTGTTGTTAATCTGCTCATTATATTGAATTTATTACATGTAAAATAAAACATAATACTGAAAATCATATTCAAAACATCTTTGAAGATTCAAAATTGATATATTCTGAAAATATAATTCTTTTTAAAATAGGAAAAATTATTACTACAAGATAATTGAGAGGATTATAATTTTCTTTTTCCTTTTTTTTTTGAGTTGGAGTCTCACTCAGTCGCCCAGACTGGAGTGCAGTGGTTGCTCCCGGCCACCGCAGCCTCATCTGCTGGGCTCCGGCGATCCTTCTGCCTCAGTCTCCGAGTAGCTGGAATTACAGGCATGCGCTACCATGCCCGGCTGATTTTTTGATTTATTGTAGAGATGAGGTCTCCCTGCCCAGGCGGGTCTTGAACCCGCGGGCTCAGGCAATCTACTCACCTCAGCCTCCCAAAGGCGCGGGATTACAGGCTGAGCCACTGAGTCCGGCGATAATTTTATTTTTCAAAAGAAGAATGACTTGCCATCTGAGAAACATGCCTGTTCAACTCTACTCATACACTTTTTTCCGTATTCCTAAACTTCATGAAAGAACCATATGACTCAGCAATCTGACCATGTGTGGAATGTCTATTACTGGAGCTACTTTTAGAGCAGCTTCCTACAGAGGAACAAGGAAGAGGAAAGGTAAGGAGACAGGGCTTTGGCAGGTATCAGGTAGGATAAAGATGACTATAATAAAATCCCAGCTCCTCTCATTCTTTTATCTAGTTGTTATATCAACAAAGTCAGAGTAAAAATATATAGGGGTAAATATTTTAATTTTGAGAACTCTAAACAGATGTATTAACAAGACATTGAGCAAGTTTCAAGAGAAAAAAGTTCTCCTTCTTATAAAAATAGTTGTTAAATTAATGCCAAAATAATGGCTCCATCCATCCCATTATTCTCATGAGGAAAAGTGACCAGTGGAGGCTGTTTCAGGAGCAGAACAAAGGTGGCGTGGGAGGGTGACCCAGGGATACCACACATATTATGTGATTAACTCTAATCATACAAAGTGAATAACTCTAATCATATAATTAAATCTCATGAAAAAAGTACATCACCATCTCTGTCACCTGCTCTGTGTACTTGTTTACTACCTATTACATGGGAATAAATATCAATCAATCCAGCTGCATTCTACTCTTCTCGTCTGATTTTCTTCTACACATTGTTGTAATCCCCCAAGAAAAACTGAAAGGGAGTTTAAAACCAGAACTAGTAAGAAGGCACTGATATGCTGACTAACCAGGGAGTTGTCCGGTATATAATCTAGGAGAGCTAGATCTGACAGCTTTGAGAAAAAGAACACAAGCTTCCATTTCATAATCATATGAAATTCCTTACTGGATTTGTAGTTCAAATTTACATCACAAGAATGGTCTAAAAAGACCCCTCATGAAAATATGGTCCCTGGCATTTGTGCCCCTAACACTTCTGGCAAAATTATCTAGAAGGACACAGACTTACTCAGGCTTCACATTATTCTATTCCAAACTACTAAACTATAAAGAAAAAATTATTGTGAGAAAGAGTCAGTAGAAATTTCAGGCAGCAAATGTAGAACTGAGAAAAAAATTAAGACAATATAATAACTAGATAATGACTATGGAATATGTATGCTTACAATTATTAGAGAAATGGTAGAAATCAAAATGATTTTTAAAATAATGTATAGGCATGCCTTACCTTATTATGCTTTGCAGATACTGTGCTTTTTTATAAACTGAAGGTCTGTGGCAATCTTTTGTCAACCAAGTCAACTGGTGCCATTTTTCCAATAGCATGTGCTCACTTTGTCTCTCTGTCACATTTTGGTAGTTCTCACACTATTTCAAATTTTTTTCATTATTATTATATCTTTTATGGTGATCTGTAATCAGTGATCTTTGAAGTTACTATTGTACAGTCATTGTTTTGGGACATCAAATATCACACCTATATAGGATGGCAAATTTAATTGATAAATTTTGTGTGTTCTGACTGCTCCAGGAGCTGGCTGTTTCCCATCTCTCTCCCTCTCTTTGGGCCTCCGTATTCCCTGAGGCACAACAATACTAAAACTAGGCCAATTAATAATACTACAGCAGCCTTTAAGTGTTCAAATAAAAAGGAGAGTCACATGTCTCATTCTAAATCAAAAGCCAGAAATGATTAAGCTTAGTGAAAAAGGCAAGTTGAAGCTGTAGGTAGGCCAAAATCCAGGCCTCTTAACGTCAAAGTTAGCCAAGTTGTGAATACAAAGGAAAAGTTCTGCTCCAGTAGAAGACAAGAATAATAAGAAAATGATAGGAAGACAATTTGAGTGCTCTAGATAGAAGATCAAGCTACCCACAACATTTCCTTAAGCTAGGGGTCCTCAGCCCTTAGGCCACAGATTGGTGTTAAGAACACAGCAGTGGGCAGGTGAGTAAAGCTTCAGCTGTTTACAGGTGCTCCCCATAGCTCACATTACCACCGAGCTCCACCGCCTATCAGATCAGCAGCAGCATTAGATTCTCATAGGAACGCGAACGCTGTTGTTAACTGCACATATAAAGGGATCTAGGTTGCCTGCTCCTTATGAGAATCTAATGCCTGATGATCTAAAGTGGAGCTAAGGTGGTGATGCTAGCACTGGGGAGCAGCTGCAAATACAGATGAACGTTAGCAGTGAGGTTTGACTGCACAGAGACCATGATAAATCAATTGCTTACAGATTCATATCAAAATAATACTTCCATAATTTCGTAATGATAATTATTTCATTATATATTACAATGCAATAATAATAAAAATAAAGTAAACAATAAATGTAGTACACTTAAATCATCTTGAAACCATTTCCCTCACCCCCTCCTGTGGAAAAACTGTCTTCCATGAAACTGATCCCTTATGCCAAAAAAGTTGGGGACTACCGCCTTAAGCTAAAGCCTAATCCAGAGAAAGGCCCTAATTCTCCTTCATTCAAGGAAGGCTGAGAGAGGTAAAGAAACTGCAGAAGAAAAGTTGGAAAGCTAGCAGAGGTTGACTCATGAGGCTAAAGGAAATAAGTCATCTCTAGAACATAGGAGTGCAAAGTGAGGCAGCGAGTGCTGATGGGGAAGCTGTGGCAAGTTCTCCAGAAGATCCAGCTAAGAGCACTGATGAAGGTGGCTACACAAAACCACAGATTTTCAAGGTAGACAGAACAGCCTTATATTGGAAGAAGATGCTATCCAGGACTTTCACAGCTAGAGAGAAGTCAATAACTGGCTTCAATGCTTCAAAAGACAGGCTGACTCTCTTGCTGGGGCTAATGCAGCTGGTGACTTTAAATTGAAACTAAGGCCCCTTTAACATTCTGAAAATCCTACATCCCTCAAGAATGATGTTAAATTCACTTTGTGCTCTATAATAAAACAACAAAGCCTGGGTAATTATGGAAAAAAATTAACGCAGAACTTCAAATGAAAAACTATGGTCATTATTAAAAACTCCATGGATGGACTGAAAATCAGATTAGACAAACTAATAATAAAGTTAGTGAATTCAAAAGTAAAACCAAAGAAGTGGTAAGAATGCAAAAATGGAGAGAAATAAGAATGATAAAAATTATAAAAGAGAGATTAGGAAACAAAGGACAGAATGAGAAGGTCCATGCTATACCTAGTAGGTGTTTAAGAAGTAAAAATAGGCCAGGCTCGGTGGCTCAGCCTGTAATCCCAGCACTTTGGGAGGCTGAGGTGAGTGGACTGCCTGAGCCTGAGGGTTTGAAACCAGCCTGGGCAACTTAGTGAGACCTCTTCTCTACAATAAATAAAAAAATTAGCCAGGGGTGGTAGCGCTACTTGGAAGGCTGAAATGGAAGGATCACCAGCGCCCAGCAGGTCGACAATGGGGTGGCCGTGAGTGTGCTACTGCACTCCAGCCTGGGCGACAGAGTGAGACTCCAACTCAAAAATTAAAAAATTTTAAAAAAGTAGAAATAGAGAAAATGGAAGATATAAAGACTCAGAATGCTCTCATATTAATGAAAGATATGAATCTGCATATACAAATAGTTGGTATGCTAATACAATTATCATATTTTACCAAATCTAATATAACTATTTTATTCAGCACTTGAGGACAATAAACTTATGATTAATCTACAGTAGAATAATCTATTACTTAGAATTTTTATTTCATTATCACTGCAAGAGTCTTTTACCTAACCAGATTCTTTTTAAACCAAATATCATTCTTATGCATATATAAAAACTTACACAAATGTCTCCACTTACTAGAATGCTAGAGTAGTTACCTAGAGTGCAATTTTGGTACAAAGGCAGACACATAAATGGAACAGAATAGAGGATCCAGAAAAAGACCTCTTTGGTTATCACTTGACTTTGACAAAGATACCAGTTAAGTGGGAAAAGCATGTTCTTTTCAATAAAAGGTGATGAAGAAAACAGATATCCTCACATAGGAGAAATGAAGCATAATCCCCTGCCTCATGACATACTTAAATTTAATTAAAGATGAATCACAGACCAAAATACAAAGGTAAAACTATATAAACCTTCTGGAAGAAAGTACAGAAGAATGTGGTCATGATATTGGGATAGACAAAAGATTTCTCAGGACACAAAAGACACTAACAATAAAAGAAATAAAAGTTGAGAAACTCTGTCTCACTAAAGTTCAGTTTCTACACATCAAAAACATTGTTGGCCAGGCGCGGTGACTCAGCCTGTAATCCTAGCACTTTGGAAGGCTGAGGCAAGAGGATTGTCTGAGGGGTTCGAGACCAGCCTGGGCAACTTGGTGAGAACTTGTCTCTATAATAAATCACAAAAACTAGCCGGGCGTGGTGGTGTGCGTCTATAGTTCCAGCTACTTGGAAGACTGAGGCAGAAGGATTGCCTAAGCCCAACAGGTAGAGGCTGTGGTGGCTCTGAGCGTGCCACTGCACTCCAGCCTAGGCGACAAGAGTGAGACTCCAACTAAAAAAAAAAAAAAACAAAACCCTGTTAAAAGAGTGGAAAGGCAAACCATGGAGAAAATACTCAATACACATATCAAGGGACCTGAGACTAGAATGATAAAAGAAGTCATTCAATGTTTTCAGATGGGCAGCAGGCTCGAGCTGATACTTTATAAAAGATGAAAAGATGTTTAACATCATGAATCATCAAAGAAACACAAATTAAAATCACAATAGACTCACACAGTGACCAATGTTAGCAAGGATGTAGAGCAATTAGAATTCTCTATTGTTGATGAGAGTGTAAAAAGGTACAACCGTTTCATAAAACCGTTCAGTAGTTTCTAATAAATGTAGACATTCACCCACCCTATGGCTCAGTCATGACACTCCTATGTATTTACCTAAGAGAAATGAGGGTATATGTCCACTGAAATAAATATATAAATAAAAAAAAACCTACAAGAATATTCATAGCAGCTTTATCTGTAAGAATTAAAAACTGGAAACAACCAATGTGTCTGTAATCAGAAAAATGAATGAGCAAATTGTGTTTTTTTCTACAATGGACTACACCTCAGCAATTAAAAAACAAAACAAACAAACAATAACCACTACTGGCCTAATCCCAACACTTTGGGAGGCCAAGGTGGGAGGACTGCTTGAGGACAGGAGTTTAAGACCAGCCTGGACAACTAAGTGAGCCCTCGTTTCGACAAAAAATAGGAAAATTAGGAAGGAGTGATGGTGCATGCCTATAGGCAACTCCTCAGGAGACTGAGGCAGAAGGATTGCCTGAGCCCAGGAGTTCAAGGCTGTAGTGAACCATGATTGTGCCACTGCACACCAGCCTGGATGACAGAGTGAAGCACTGTCTCAAAAAATAAAATAAAAAACTATGATATACACAACAAAACATGAATATCAAAACATTATGCTGAGTATACAAAAGAAGGTGAAATTAACCCACAGGGACAGAACTCAGAATATCTGTGGGCAGGGGAAGGCACTGACTGAAAGGGACACGAGGGAACCTTCTGGAGTGACAGAAATGTTTCACATCTTGATCTGGGAAGTGGTCACATGAAAGCACTCAGATAAAAACAATCACTGAGCTGTACAGTTAAGACTACATTTTACTTTATCTAAATTATCCTTTGATAAAGTGTGGAGAAGAAGTCTTCACATTTAGAATTAAACTTCGGAATTATTTTTCTTTTATTTTTTTTTTGAATTGGAGTCTCACTCCTTTATCCAGGCTGGAATGCAGCAGCATGCACGCTCACAGTCACCCCAGCGTCGACCTGCTGGGCTCTGGTGATCCTTCCACTTCAGTCTTACAAGTAGCTGGAACTATAGATGCGTGCTACCACGCCTGGCTATTTTTAATTTTATTGTAGAGACAAGGTCTCACCAAGTTGCCTGGGCTGTTCTTAAACCCGCAGGTTCAGGCAATCCACTTGCCTCAGCCTCCAAAAGTGCTGGGATTACAGGCTGAGCCACCAAGCCCAGCCCTGAATTATTTTTCAACTAACGACATCCATACTTTTCACACAATTGTCTTCTGTGCCATTAAGAACACTGGTGATGCAGTATACCCTAAGAGTGGGTTCTGTTATTGTCTAGAGATTTTCTTCCAAGCTACTGATACCCATTCAGTATGTTTTGATATTATAAGACAAAGCACCAGCATGAATTGTTCACATAGCTTCTTGGTATTTTTAAATGTATTTAATCTATTCCAAAGGTTTGTGCAATTTCTCCTGCCTTCAGTTGCATTGTTTGACACATGATAGGTGACCTCTCTGAGTCTATCTCAGTAACAAAATGAAGGCAGGATGTGGTGGCTCACACCTGCAATCCCAGCTACTTGTGGTGGCTGAGCAGAAGAATTGCCTGAGCCCAGAAGGTAGAGGCTGTGGTGAGCTGTGACCATGCCACCACACTCTAACCTGAGCAACAGAGTGAGACTCTGTCCCCCACTCCCCCCAAAAAAGAAAAAGAAAAAGTAATACAGCTTTACCAATACTTGGCTATCTTTCTTTTAAAGTATTTGATTGTCAGTTCATCAAGAAGATGTGGAACTGCAGTTATTCTTCTAATGAAAAATGTTTGTTTCACTCATAGTAAACAGGACTCTGCTGCTCTGTTTTACCATCTTTCTGAATATAGAATGAAGTTTTATTTGAATACCAAATCATAGTATAATCTGTTAAAATACATACTGAACAGTGATTAAACACAAGACAAGTATTACCAATAACCGAGTAGCCATAACCAAGATCACATACAGTTAGGTAATAAAATTGCTATAGCTTGTCCAACATTGATTTTAAGATGTGATAGGTTGTAAGATAGATCCAGATTTCAGAGTGGTTGAAATATGGAAATACGTATATCTGAAATTGGTAAAATATGACAGTTCCACATTAAATACAACATAGTAAATCTGAAAGACTTCAGAAAGAAATATTATCTTAAAGGGAAACAGAAGAAGAAAAAGAAGATCCCCTACACATACACACAAAAAATAGAGTAGACATTTTAATGACAACGACAAAAGCTCAAAGATGATGGAATTCGAGTGTGATTTTCAAACATCTGGCAGAAAAATGACTGTCAACCAAGTCAAACTATCAGTCATGAATAGAAGCAAAATAAACATATTTTCAACAAACAAAACAAATTCTGAGAGAGTTTATTACCACCAGAGTCATCTTAATTAAACTTTTTCTAAATGATATATTTTGAGAAGAAGCAAAGAATGAGATGCAGAAAGAAGTGGTGAATCCAAACAAGCACAGGGTGAATTCAAATAAGCATCAACTGAAAATGACAGCAATTAGAATGTCTAATTTTGCAGGTAAAAAATAACAAGATACTAGGCAACAAAAACATGCACAATGGCTTACTGAATTAAATGACTCTAAAGTCCTTATCTGAGAAGAGAGCAGAGATACATATTAATGCTATGATTTAAGTCAAGGCTATGTTTTAAAATATTAAGAGTAAATTAAAAAAGAGAAAATTCCATCAACCCAAAATAAGGCAGAAGAAAAAACAACAGGAAAAGCAGGACAAATAGAAAGTGTAAAATAATGTTGAAGTAATAAATCTAAATATATATGTAATTAGTATTAGTATAATAGACTAGAATCTCTGGTTAAAAGTCTCTAAAGTTTCTGGATTATTCTATCACAGAAACAAAGAACCGAGTATCACATGTTTCTCACTCATAAGCGAACCTTGAACAACTATCGTAATACTATAAGAAAGGGATTGTCAGTAGTGGGAAACTGCCAGGGAGGGGAGGCACACCTCATCAAGAAGGGTACATGCATAATGATCATTTGTATACCTAACCCTGAATTGTACCCACATACTTAAAATAAAATTTAAAAAATTTAAATGTGAGAACAATAAAAAAAGAAGAAAAAAAACCCCTCAATCCCAGGAAGCCATATTAGAATATTTTATATTTAAAAAAAGATTCTTGGAATATAAGTTTTAAAAAGGAGCTGTGCATTCTTTATAAGAGAAAGGTCGAAAGTTAAAGAATACATGTTTTATATGACGTACTGAGAAAAACTCAAATGTCATTTCTGTGATATTCCTACCAAATGTGTATGACCTGAATCTAATCATGAGGAAATGCCATTAGACAAGCCCAAACATTGAGGCATTCTGCAAAATAACAGGCTAGTACTCTTCACAAATGTCAATATCATGAAATACAAAAGACGACTCAGGTGCTCTTACAGATTAAGGAAGACTAAGGAGACAGCAACTGAACGCAATGCATGATCTTGGATTTTCTTTTGCTCTGAAGGACACTATTAGGTAGGACAAATGGCAAAATCTGAATGGAATCTATAGATTAGATAAATGACATTATCTCAATATTAATTTCCTGATTGGCACGGTGGTTGGTTCTATAAGACAATTCCTTGTTTTTAGAAAATACACACTCAGGTATGTGTCTGAAACTTACTCTTAAATGGTTGACAAAAAAAGTGTATATAAACTGGCAGATATAAAGAGAAGGAAGGAGAGAGAAATTGAGGGGGAGAGAGAGGGAGAGAAGGGATAAAGCAGCTGTAGCAAAATGTTATTCATAGAATTTGGGTGCATTCTGTACTGGGAATTCTTTAAACTATTGTTAGAACATTTTCTGCAATTATGTCAAATCAAACAATTTTTAAAAGGTAAAAAAATAAAAAAAGTTATACCAAGAAAAAAACAGCTAAAAGAAAGCTGGAATAACATTAGAGTAAATAAACATTAAGGCAATAAATATTAATAGTGCCCTAATATACAGCAGCTACCTAAAACAGTGCCTGGCATGTAGCCCATGCTCATAGAACACCTGCTCAATGAAGAAGTTAATAACAGAGTGAGTTAATACTTAATGATAAAAGGAAAAATTTACCAAGAAGAAAATTAATTTTAAGCTTGTATGCTCCTGGAAAAAGAGCTTCAAAATACTGACCACATACTAGACAAATATATTGACATAAGCATAAATATTGACCACATACTAGGCAATAAGTAATAAACAAAAACCTCAGTAAACTTCAAAGATCCAAGTACATATAATTGACATTCACTGACCAAAATGCAATTAAATCAGAAAACAATGGCCACAGAATAAGAAATCCATACATTTAAATTTTTAGGATATACTTCTTATTTAGAATTATATCTTACACATGGATCAAAGAAGAAATCATAGTGAAATATGAAACTTAGAAAATATTTAGAACTAAATAATAATAAAAATACTAAATTTCAAAGCTTGTAGGAAGAAGTTGAAGTGGTTCTTAGAGGAAAATTTGTAGCCTTAAATGATTATATTAGAAAATTTAAAAGGTTGAAAACTAATATATCAAACATCTAACACAAAACTTGAGAAAGTAAATAGAGGAAACAAGAGAGAGATTACCAACAAATGTTGGTAATGTTATTTCCTATTCTTTTGGGGACGTCTGAAACGTTTCATAATTTTTTAAAGAGAAAGATTCCACACAAACTAAAAGGACATTTGGTTTGAAATGTACAAATTTCCAAGAAAACTATTGGTGAATAAACAGACAATAGTTTTTTAACATCAAAACATCAGAGACAGCTTCTGTTCAAGATGGTGGATAACCTATTTGTTTCAATGAATGAAGCAATAAAAATACACTAAAATGAATAAATTCATGGAAACCCTCACAACAAGGGAGTTATCATTCACAGACATTAACAACATTTTTGACGGATTTCAGCAGCTGGAAAGGTTGGAGATGTACCAGCGCAGAGGGCACTGCAGCTCAGAAGTTCGAGAGGCACTGCCTGAGACGCAGCTATCCCCCTGACTCATGCTGCTTCACTGCATGCTGAGTCAGTGCACACAGGCATGGACTGGTAAGCTGTGGCAAATCAGGGAGGTGTATAATTAAAGATCCATCTACTGAACCGGGCACAGTGGCTCATGCCTATAATCCCAGCACTTTGAGAGGCGGAGGTGAGAGGCTTGCCTGAGCCCAGGGGTTCGAGATCAGCCTGGGCAACTTGGTGAAACCTTATCTCTACAATAAATCAAGAAAAATTAGCTGGGTGTAGTGGCACATGCCTGTAGTTTCAGCTACTTGGAAGGCTGAGATGGAAGGATCGCTTGAGCCCAGCAGGCCGAGGCTGCAGTGGCAGGGAGTGTGCCACTGTACTCCAGTCTGGGCGACAGAGTGAGACTCCGACTCAATTAAAAAAAAAACAAACCTATCTATTAACAACTATTTTTGGAACACCAACAAAGCCACCCACTCACTCCCACCCCTGTTGGTGAACATAAGCATGTACAGAGCAATTGGTGACAGAAATCCTCAGCTATTTGTCAAGGAAAAATGGAAAGTGTGGGTGCTGTATCTATGGAGATGGTTGATAACTTTACAAGAGAATCAGAGGGAAAAAAGAAACGACAGTTTCCGCTGGCACAAATGAAAATAAAGTCCTTCTATCTATCCCCCAAAGTCAAGTCTTCATTGTTTTGGCAATTTCAGAGACAGCCGGCCTTTCCCCTTTCACTCACCCTAAAGGCAAGTCTGCCAACGTGTGAGATTTAAGAACTTACACAGATCTACTGATCATTCTTGAGGGAGATTTTAGGGTTAAAAAGACTTATTCAACTTCACAGGATGCCCAGCCACTACTTAAATGGTCCTTCACTTAAACATTACCAGTCATTGAGGAAAATCAAAACCATGAAAGAAAAAAGAATAAATGTGATAAATGATACTGGAGAAAAGAAAAGAAAAGATAATGGGAAAAAATGTATCCTTAGATTTGTAAGTCCCTTGGCTCTTTTTAGAAAAGGATGCTTTAAAAAAGAAATAAATAAGAGTTGAGTGAAATTTCTTATTTATCCTTATATGTATGTCTATTCATAATTTACTAAAATTAATATGCATGGCACTTATCATTAAGTCTTTTTACCTTTTAGTAGTTAATACAATTTCCTTTTCCATAAGATGTGTAATGTTGCCAAAACTATGACTTAATGATTAAACCTAATACTCAACGGGAAATCAGTAAGCAATTTCCTGGATATGCATGATACACCTTCCAAATGAAAGCCAAAATCCAGGCAGAATATGCTGGGCCGACAGATTTCTGTTCCCCACTCTAACAAAGCTTTGTGGAATCTTACCAGATCCAGGGTGACGAGGAGAGATTAGGTACTGACTGAGCAGTTCCTGGAGACCTAGTGACATAGCAGATTAACCTAATCTGGATGTCTTCTAAAATAAACAGTCTAGCTCCAACATTTATATCTAACTTGGAGATGGCTTGACAGAATCTAGAAGTTCTGAAATAAATTCACATCTTGGAAAAGGTTCTGAAATCACCCTAACCTCCGGCATATGAGCATTGCCTGGCTCACATTTTCAAGGAAACTTTGAACAAAGATAATCAGTATCACAAGACCTAGAAAGAAGGCACCAACTGTCCCCAACCTTTTCAAGGGTACCCCTTATAGCACACTTAATACTTTACTATGGAACTCCAAGTCTTGAAAGAGTTGAGTTAGATTGTTTCTAAGTGTTTAAATGATACCAGAGAGAACCTAAAGCAGTTTTTCTATAGCAAATATGTTTTTCTTGCCTGCATCATACCTTACAGTAGGAGAGCTATATTGCCATAACTGCAAATATAAGACCCCTCAGAATCAAGCTGCTACTGAGTTGTGAACCTTTAGCAAATATCAATCTAACCAAGTTTGTCTCAGAGTTCCAGAATCCCGTTTCCATAGTTTTGTGCCTACAATCGAACTCTCTTTCTTCTGCTCACACGTAGTTCTATACTATCTTTATGTCTTTTTTTCAGTCAACAAGTCAAAAAACACCCAGAGCCAAACTAGCCCAATATCTCCATTTTAGAGAAAGCAAAACTGAGGCCCAGAGAGTTAAAGTGATTTACCCAAGGTCACACAGCTAATAAGAGGTAAAGCTGAATGAGACCAGAACTAGTTCTCTGAAGTCCTGTGCCATGGTTTTTCCATTATACCAAGCTGCCTCTTTAAAAACTGCAGAGGATACAACATTTATGGGTGTCTTCACAATCTTCAACCTCTCCTCTCTTGCTACAACAATTTCTCAGCTTTCAGCTACCAATAACCTACTCTCTTATTAATTCTACACCCATGACAAAACAAGAAAGGGTTCAGTACTCATTTACACCAGTTGATTCATTTACTGGTGACACTTCTATTGTGTTTCTAATGTTATATTTATTCTTTAAAATGGGGCCTGGTATGGTGGCTCACACCTATAATCTTAGCACTTAGGGAGACCAAGGCAGGAGAATTGCTTGAAATTAGGAATTTGAGACAGCCTAGGCAACATAATGAGACCTCATCTCTACAAAAAATAAAAAAACAAGTAGGTGTGATGCCCACCTGTAGTCCCAGTTACTTGGGAGGCTGAAGTAGGAGGATCACATGAACCTGGGATGTTGACAGGTAAGCTGTGATCGTGTCATTGCACTCCGGCCTGGGTGACAGGCTCAAAATAAATACATAAATACATACATACATACATATAATGGAAAACACATCAATACCTTCCAGACCAACATATTACAAAGCTTAATAATTATATCTACAATATAAATTCAGAAAAAACTAAATAAACTTAGATTCTTATTTTGTATAAGGCCATGCTATAATGTTTGTTTCATTTACTTGAAAGAGAGCCAGAAAGTACATATCAATTCCATTTTAGTACTCACCACAAAGGTGATTTGATTGTGTCGCAGGTTAAGTTCAGTTAATGAATCCAGCCCATTAAGATTATCAACGTGACTTAAAAGGTTCCTGGCAAGATTTAAAACTCTCAAGTCACACAAATGATTGACATTTTCAATTTTAGTAATCTGTTAAAAAACAGGGGAAAAGTAATTAGTAGGCAAAAAACTCAAGTTTGCATGTTTTAAAAACCCTAAAAATAAAATATTCAAAGTCACTGGATTTAGTGACAAGTTTATACGCAGACATTAAAATAATCTATTTCCATTCTATGTTGTAAACAATATAAAGTCATGTAACCTGTGAAAATTAACTAAAAGTTCATATTTTACAATTTGACCACTGGAAGTATTCAAAGTAAATTTCATCCAGTAATCAACGAGTCTATCGTCTGGGGCAACTCTAAGTGCCCAATACTGTGCAAAGTCCTGTGAAGTCCCCATGCTACCTGCCAAATAGGAAGGCACTGTGAGCCCATGGCATAAGCTCCCCCAGGCTCTGACGAAGCAGGTCTGCCCTCTGAGAGAAAAAGCAAGGGAGAAGAATGATACCAAGTTTCCCTGTTCATTCTACTTACACTGCAGGATCCTGGGAGCCATCAAGAGTGTTAATAAAAAGATTTAAGGAACTAAATCCCCAGTGGAAGGATGGATTTTCTTTTAATAGTAGGAATGCTTGCGACAGGAGATAAATAATGTTTAATCAAGGTACAACATGGTAGACACCAACTGTTGAAAACAAGAGCCCTTGAATCATGGAACATGCATATGCACATAAGCTCTGAACCACAGCAGAGAAGTGTGAGTTGCTCACTAAGGTGAGGATAAATCAAAACTCTAGCACCATGAAGTGATGAGTGTTCAGTATGGTTTTACGGCCACCATCATAATGCAGCCAGCATTGCACAACTGGATGAGTTTCTGCATGTCACAGGATAGGGTCCTCAGGGAGGACTCATCAGCTTCTTCTATGACATACTTAAATAACAGAGTCATACATGTAGCGCAGTTCTTCAGAACATTAAAGAATGAATTTCACAATCACTAAGGATTAATTTGCTCATGTGTATTGTCATCACGGTATATTTGAAATTTTTTACCTAACACTTCAAAAACCAGATAGATGTTAGCTAAAATCATTCTTTTTAAGATGTATAATCGATTTTCCACATTGTTATTTGGACCCTCTCTTACATTCAAGAAACACCATCTAGATTCCATTTAGGTTCCAGAAGAGAAATGTGTGTTTATTGTAAATTCAATACTGTATAAGGAAAATCTATGACTATTTTGCTAAGATTTTTGATCTAACTAATATAAAGTGATGTAAAAGTTTAAAAAGAAGAAATAAGGCAATAAGCATTTATAGATAACAGAACTGAGCAATAAGACATGGAGTAAAACATTCCAAAACAAAATAGTAATAGAATTCAAACTGGGCTCGGTGGCTCAGCCTGTAATCCTGCACTTTGGGAGGCTGAGGTAAGTGGATTGCCTGAGCCTGCGGGTTCTAGACCCGCCTGGGCAACTTGGCGAGACCTCATCTTTACAATAAATCAAAAATTAGCCGGGCATGGTAGTATGTGTTTATAGTTCCAGCTACTTGGAAGGGTAAGGTGGAAAGATCACCGGAGCCCAGCAAGTCAAGGCTGTGGTGGCCAGAAGCGACCACTACACTCCAGTCTGGGCGATAGAGTGAGACTTCAACTCAAAAAAAAAAAAATTCAAAATGGGCCTGGCATGGTAATTCAAGCCTGTAATCCCAGCACACTCTGGGATGCTGAGGCAGGAGGATTGCTTAAGGTCAAGAGTTCAAGACCAGCCTGGGAAACATAGCAAAACCTCATCTCTACAAAAAAGCAAAAAATTAGTCAGACATGGTAGCACATGTCTGTAGTCTCAGCTACTCGGGAGGCTGAGGCAGGAGCATCGTTTGAGTCCAGGAGTTTGAGACTGCAGCGAGCTGTGAGTGTGCCACTGCACTCCAGCCTGAGTGACAGTGAGACGTCGACTCAAAAATAAAAAATACAAAATGTATGAAACCAGTAAAAAGCAAAATAGACACTGTAGAAAAAGAAATAAGTAATGTCAGCACAAGCTTGAGAAATCTTCCCAAAAAACAAAGAAAAAACAGAGATAGGAAGAATACAAGATAAGGTGAGGATATGGAAGACAAACAATATACATATAACAAATATACATGGTAAAGAAGTGGGCGCAGTGACTCACACCTGTAATCCCAGCACTTTGGGAGGCCAAGGAGGGCAGGTGGTTTAAGGTCAGGAGTTCGAGACCAGCCTGGCCGGTATAGCGAGACCCTGTCTTTACCAAAAAAACAAAGCAACACAAAACACCAAAATGAAAAAGAAGCAATGTTTAAATATATAAAATAAAACTTTCCTGAACATATAGAGTGAATGATCACAATTGTTATATCACCTGCTTAAGTGAGTCTTCTCCCTTCTGCTAATAGTTCTGGACATTTCTTTTAGAAAACTACTCTTCCACATGGTCCTGGTGAGACTCACATTTTTTAGTTACCTTCTAGTTTGACAAAGTCTTAAAAGAAACATTGTTAATTCTTATACATAGTTATCAACCTATAATTTTTAAAAATTACTAGGATACTATCTGGCTTCTCGGTTTGCAATCAAATACTCCAGAGTTGTGTACAACATTTGGTATAGAATAAAGTCAGTTGCTCACTGCAGTCATAGACAAAGTCACAAGCCCAGAGCATATGATGGAAGCTTCAGGCAAAGGGTGGTATATACTGAGAGTGTAGTTCTTGATTGGTTGATGAGCTTCACAGCAAAAAGAAAAGATAACGGGAATGTTGGAAAACCCAATTACAGATCACACTGAGCAGAGAGAGTCCCAAGAGAGACTGTGGGGCATCCTAACACACCCAGGAAAGCTGGATCCTCCAGTCTTACCGTCATGTACAAGCGTCACCTAGATGGCTCTGCCTGGATAAAGATAACCTTCCTACCCAGAAATATGGAAGGGTCATGAGTTGCTTTCAGATAAGCAACCACTGCAAGGGCAGGCTCTCCCTGAAAGAAAAGATGTCCCTGAAAGAATGGATTCTTCTGGAAGTACATTTGTGTCCATGTTAAAGCAGGAATTCACTGAGAGAGCACACTCTGGTCAGCCAACACAAAATCTAGGTAAAAAACTGAGTCAATCTCCCAGGATACACCTCACTACTTATGGAATCAATTGCCAAGTCTTGATGCTTCTACTTTGTAAATATTTATCTAACCTGCCCCCTTATTGTATCCCTATTGTCACTACTTTAGTTCATGCCACCACCACTTCTCAGCAAGATGATTATGATTGGTCCCTCAACTGTTATGTCTCCAGGTTCCCTTCCTTCCTTCTGTTTCCACTCCCCAATCCATTTCCTGAACATTACCATCATTCCTCAGAACATTTCATATCCATAAACCAATTACAATTTATTTCTCAATATGCACCAAATATATTTTTTATTTCCAATGGAAGTAAATTCAAAAGACAAAAAACAATCATTTGGTTTCTTCAAGTCTTTTTGCTACCTGATGCTACACTTTCAGAATTGGATATTAGTTGTTTCATCTAGAATAGTTTCTCTCCTGGCTTTTTAGAGATCACTAAGTTCACTTAGGGTCTCTAAGACCATGTCTTTGCTTTGAAATATTGCACATTTCTGCTAATTGGATTTAGATATTATGAAACAGGACTCATATTTTCATTTAAAATTTCCTTCTTATAGTTATAGAGCCTTGAGAAATAATTTGTGTAGAGAAAAGTCTAATCTTAATACATAGACTGCATTAGAAACATATGCTAAAATTATAAGATACATAGCACAGGTCAGCTAATGAGAAAGAAATGTCTCAGTCACATATTAGGTGGTAGATAATGCCTACATATAATGTACAGAGCAAACAACTTGCTGTTCACTTATATGCTCCCAAGGGCCCTGGATAGTATCCATAAATTCTTCCTTTTTTTTTTTTTAAAATAAGATGATTTATTGAGAGGACAGAGAAGCTCCCACAGGGAGGGGACCTGAAGGGGTTGCCCCCAGTATCCATGAGTTATTAAAGACACATTATAATTTAAAAACCATTAATATATGTATTATTTCTCAGATACACATTTTAAAATAAACTGAAGAAAAATATGACCACAAAAAGTTTTACTTATAAACAGTTTTGGCAATAGTGGGCAACAAGATAAAATGCCAATTCCTCGGCCCAGCACACACAAGCCTCCACAGCCTGGCCTATGCCCACCTTTCTTGCCTCTTCTCTCACTGTTCTTCCACATGTGCTCTATTCTCTAGCAGTAAAAACTACTTATACATCGTTTTTAGCCTCAGAGCCTTTGCATGATATTCTTTCACTGTCAGTACTCTTTAATTCCTCATCCCCTTCCACCACCATCTAACTGGATGATGCCCCCTTCTCCTGGACTGACACTAACCAGCCTGCAGGACCGGACAATTCCCAGGCTGCCAACACTCCCAGCACTACATACACACACACACATACACACACACACACACACACACACACACACACGATTGGAACTGAATTAGAACCTAGTAGAGGTGGCCTATCTAGATCTATCTAGGTTTTTGTTAATTACTTTAGTTTTTCCCAAAGCTGTTAGAAAGCCTCGAGAGATCATCCTGAGGTTTGCACCTGACCAAATGCAACAGCAGTGGCAGATCTTGTTCCTTAACAGGCGGGGACTCCTAGATTATCCCAGAATGTAAGCTTATCCCTTTATATTCTGTGTGAGTATGCAGCTCATAAAGTTATCTATAAACACATTTCAAAGACAAAAATGTAAATGAGCGAGCAAAGGGCTAGAAAGACAGCCAAGATACTCTGACAGCAAAGAATAAAGAAGGGAAACATAAAAAACCTGATATAGAAATTAAGACAGATACTAGGGTAGACAAACTGACTGAACAGAATAGGGGGCCAGATTATATAGTAATGAGCAAAATATAAATCAAAACCACAAAGCAACACCATCTTACACCTATTCAATCAACAAAAATTAAGAAGTCTGACAATTCTGAATGTTGAAAAGGATGTGAAGTAACAGCATTGACTATCCCTGGTGGGAGCACAAACTGCACAAATTGGAAAACAACTTGGCATTATCTTTTAAAGTTAAACATTTAAATAGCCTATGACTCATCAGTTTCACTCCCAGATGTATACTGGGGGTATATGTACAAATGGAATATGCAGAAGAGGAAACATGTACAAGAAAGGTCTTAGAGGTACTTTTATAATAGCAAAAAATAAAACAAAGAAATACAAACAAAACAGGAAAGAACCAAGATGTCTATCAATTAGAAATTGAAGAAACAAAATTTTTTTTTTTGAGTTGGAGTCTCACTCGGTCGCCCAGACTGGAGTGCAGTGGCCG